>NW_028301714.1:13358030-13661060 GCF_037042655.1 Diuraphis noxia | reverse complement strand
CACCTATTACCCTTAAATGTAGGATAAAATAATAATTTTTTCAAATGTGTGTTTTCGTCGTCATTCCGAACTAGTTTTTAGTATTTTTTGTTTTGTAATTTTGTTTTCCTTCGATTCTCTCATTGCTTCATCAGAACTCTATAACATAATATAGTGTACGTCTACGGGAGTACGAACTATGTAACGCACTCCTACAATTAATATCCTTTTAAATTTTAGGCCTTTAGTAGTAAGCTTTTTAGTATTTACGTATAACGGTTATCTGTGTTCCGTGGAAACTTCAAAATGACATTAAATATTTGATCAACCGTATCCTGATAAAATGATCAAAACGAAGAAAACTCGAGTATTAGATTCAAGCTTTTTACACATTTTTTTGGGGGAGGGGGGGGGGCTAATTTTAAGTTAGTGCGGTAGTTAAAGTATCTTTTTTTTTTTTTTTTTTTCTTATTATCGACGACGCTGCCGGAACTGCTTGCGCATTACGTCAACATTCGATTATCCGATTATGTATTATTTTTTTATTTAATTATAATATTTTGAATTTAAAATATATTCAAGTTCTTTTCTTACATATAATACACTAGTTATATCTGTGTCAGAATAATTCTTTCAAGTACAAATTGTATACCATATAAAAATATATGTACATGTAGTATTGAGTATTGGAATTTTGGTTTTAAATTTTTTTTTTTAAATATCTACTTCTAAATTTAATGTTTATAAAGCGTAACAATTTTGAGTATTATAATCAACGTTATTTATCGTGTGATGTAGTTACTCTCCACTAATTGAAGAATACTTCTGTGTAATTTTTTTTTTTTTGGTATTAAAATGATTGTGAAAACTATTTTTATTTGTACGCAAAACCGAATATTACACATTTACGAAATCGTACCATATTGTCGGCGGTCGTGTTTTCCTATATAATATTTTATGGTGTGTATATTACCTATAATAGATGAACGCACAAATATTTACCTATTATGATGTAGAACTATGTATGTATATACATATATATATATATATATATATATATTATATAAAAATATGTACATACAGGCAACACTATACGACACTGTATATAGTATAGTATTAGCCATTAGGTATTTGATAAAATACCACTTGTAAAAAGTGCAGTCGTTTCGGTCTCGCCCCCTCACGATTCTTACGCCCCTCTGTAGAATTATCCCCTACCCCTGTGGACCACAGATGTTGTGCCCGGTATTTCTATACCTATATATACCGTCGACGTTGTAGTTTCCACTTAAGATAAATATATTAATATAAATATAAGATAAATTAAGATAAATATATTAATATATAATAATAGGTAGTTTTTAAGTGACATTTAACTATAAATAGATAAATATTATAATACCGTTTAGAACGTTGTTAATATTATACCGAGCATAGATCAACCGTGCGCTAAATATAATATAGGTACCAACTGTACATTCTATATAATATATATTATGCATTATATATATCATTACAGTCGTATGTGTGTATGTATGATAATTAAACAGTAATAATGTTTTATGTACTGCCGCCAATGATGTATGTATACTTATGTATGTATTATATACTATATATTATGTGCTGTAAATATATATTATATTTATATATAAATGTGTGTGTCATATGTTGTATATTTATATATCATTATTTATTGCGACGATGTGCGTCTTGTATTAACTTATATATACTTATAGGTATCTCAATCGATGTCAACCACAAATACCTGATATAATAATAATATAATAACAATTCTTTTGTTTTATTTCATTAATATTGTGTTTCGTGCGTCTGTGCGTGTATTAGTATGACATTTATTTTTTTTAAATGAATTTCAAAAGTAAAATTGATAATACCGTTACAAAGTTCTTGTATCGGCGTATCGCATAAGACCTGTAAAGTCTATGTGAAAATCCAAGTTGTGTACAATATATAATATATTATAATGACTGCGTGAGTCACTGAAATAAGTTTAATTTGCGCTCGTACCTATGCAAACAACATAATATTACGATTTCGATAAATTATTGAATATTATAATATATTTATTGGCCAACGGCATAAATGTACCTATACATATTGTAAGTACCCTTACAAATGTATTATCTATAATATTCAAATATTATAACTTGAACAATGATACTTTTTTTTTTATACTTAGCTGATCCAATATTGTATTACTAAAGTTATGTTGTCGGTTCCATGGACCGTTAAAAATCATTTGAACTTGTTACTTACTACTTACATATTACAACAAGCGCGAATGATAACTAGGTAATTCGTAATTATAACGGATAAACACATAATGATTTAAATAAAAACAATACAATTCCACATGGTTGTATTTGCTGTTCAGCGTTCTGCTCACAGATTGTAATTTGTATGACAATATCTTCATTGTTTGTAAATTTATATTTCATGATCATTAATAATTAATATTGCGTTTTTTAAGATTATTTATAAATTCAAATCATAACCGTGTATATAAAAATAATCAACAATTTGTATATTTATATTTACTTATAATTAAGTTTTAACTTCTTACAATTCGCGGTTTTTTTCAGTTCCAATATATTGTATCACATTAATCATAAAACATTATATCTTTCATCATTTGAAAGTTTTCACAATTTTCACAATATAAAATTGTAGCGTGATTGTGATAACTAATTAGTAATTACTAATTACACATTGAAAAAAAAATCAAAAAAATTACGAACATTATTCACTGCGAACGTTTATTTCACGGTAAACAAAGTACTTGCGTGTTAAATTGTATTGATGCACTATCGTGTATTATAGTAATACAGTATATTAGTATCGCGAGAGTGTTAGTCTATATCTGACAAGATAATATACTGGTAAAAATCTGGAAATGGTCCATTATTATGTATTAGTGTGTGCTTCGGACTTGTAATTCTATTATGAATTCAAAAATATATAAGAAATCACGTTTCACGGCATTGCGCTACATTAATTGCCGCACTGATAGATGTTTTTCAAAAGGAGCCATCAAAGTATCAAAATCAGGAGTGGCCTAAGGGAAAATGTATTACCCAGATCACATTTCTATGTCTTCGTCATAAGCGTAATTAGTTGGATTTCTGTAAGGAGGTGATCATCAACCATAGGGATTCTTTAATATAAATAAACTTCCATTGGTGGTGAAACACTATTAGTCACTAGCTTCACTAGTGTTACCTATAAGGCTATAACATTTTAGATTAGTTTTAAAATTTACCCGGAAGACAGAGATACTTAACCTTAAAACTCAAAAACAAGTCAAATATATATGAAAATAAAAAAAGCGGGTAAGTGGATGTCGCTCTGCTGTACATTAGGTGGTGGGGTGGACCTCTGACTAGGGTAGGTAATAGGTTAGATTTGAATTCAATGATAGGTATCATTGTATACGAAAAACGATTCTGAACGGAGATGATTTGTCAGTCTAGGATATATTATATTTAAATATTGTCATATATTCTATTTTGAAACAAATATATTATTTTTCAATTAGGATGCATTTTGAATAAGGCATGGTTAATCAATTTTCCCAAAAACATTGCATGTAGTTATCATAATTCATAATACCATTAATACCTTATATTATCATAGATATACAATATACATATACCAGGTTTGAGGATAAATCGTTATCATTACGTGATTTCATAAAAATTTAAAACTCAAACGCTCAAAACATTTTTCCTATAATGATGCTTCGAGTTTTCTCTATAGCTACTTGAAGAAAAACTTACGGAAAACTTAGTGTTGTATTTTCAATCCTTAGTTATGACTTATGAACACAAACATTTTTATGATTTTTCAACTTCAAAATTAGGTACTTGCAAATTTTCGCGTTTTCGACAGATTTCGTAAAAATTTAAACTATAAACGCTTATAAAAAATAATTGTGACTAACGATTTTAAATTTTTTTTTAGCTACAATGAGAACAACTCATAAGGAACCTTGTAATAAATTTTCAAGTTTTTTTGGTCATCCAACATTTTTTTACCGACCCTTCAAAAAAAAAATTCTATACGCTCTACTTGTAACATAAATGGCGCTTGAAAAATTTTCAATTTTTTTTCGATTGTTAAACCTAACATTTTCGAATATTTTATTACTTGTGAAATTATAACCTACGGATTTTATGCCGTAATCTTTCTAGATTATAGTAAATAATATAAAGGCTGACACTGACTGACCTCCCAAACTCAAAAATATGTATAGTCTTTCGTATGCAATAATTTATTATCAAACTCATAGTTGAAACAACCAGTACAAACAGACGTACAGTGATCAATCTGATTTTTTAAGTTAAAAACTTAATTTGTTTGATATCATAATATTGTCTATATGACACATATTTTCCTTTTTACATTTGTTTACAGTACACGTGCAATGCCTATAATTTTAGACTATTATTTTTATTGCCTAACCTAGTTCTGTTTGTTTTTTAATTTGTATCGTGTAGATTATATGAATATATTATAATCATACTATATATTATAGTATACTTATAGGTATATTTTTATTATTTAGGATATTATATTATTTATAGTTGACGTTATCGGCTTCTATTATTAATCATATTATTATATCGGTGATTGATGCATGCAAAACAATTAACAGGTTGTTTGTTTTTTTTTTTTGTCAGAAATAATTTTAAAACAACACATTGAATACAAGTTGTTTTCGTTTAAATTCAGTCAGTGGTAACATTGTAATGAATAATGATATCCAATGGCCGTGCCAAGATGTAAGTATAGCCAGTATAGGTACTTGCTAACCAATACAACGTATAAGCGTACAAGTACGACGACCGTAGACAGAAATCGTCAGTAAACAATAATTGTTAATACTATACACACGTCTAGTAGAGTATACTATATAGGTAATATTATTTAAGTTTATTCTCATCATTTTAATCTTATAATTATATATAGCTGCAGCAACTCAAAACTCGACGATCGAACGGTATATGAGCCACAAGCTTGTAGGGCCTACCTAAAATTACAGCGGATTTTCTCTAAGCAAATGAAATAAAATAGTCATAGTAAGTATAGATATGTAATTCTGTAGCGGCGGCGTTGAGATGAAAAAAAAATATCAATGTTAAACATATTATATTTACTTTACGGGAATATCAAAATAAATTATCAACGGAAAAAAAATGCAAACTTATTGAAATATTGAGACATAATAATATTATTAAAACGTCCAAATTAGTCACCAGACACAAATGTTAAATTTTATACAATAGAATTGTTTTAAAATTTTAAAATTTATAATGCATAATACCTATACAACATGTTATATGGAGATATCTCCGGTTCTGGTTGCTGTATAAACTTAATTATAATATTCATACATATCTCGTGCTGAAATAACCAAGTTTTTCGGCCTTTGATGTATTTCAAACGACAGCTCAATTATTTATTTAAGAACAGACTTTAGGGTGCGATGGGCGTATTTATATGTTTGCGGTGCATACTAATTATTGAGTTCTATCTTGCATATCACTCGAATGAAAAAAAAAAATAGTATAGGCGAGTACTGTTGAAGACTAAGGTTTTAAGCACTGTTTTGGTTCTTCGAGCAACCACACGACGATCACTTGCATGACGGTCTGTCGTTAAATGTCTGAATTATTACAAAAAACGTGCACAGCTGATGCCTGATACAGTGATTTGGCGTGGGCGTTATGCGTGTTCAACTTCGTGCGTTGAGACGATAGCAAATTTTTACTGGAAAAAGTATGTATATTATTATTTTATATAATTACGATAATAACGAAATAAGTTAATAAGAAGGGAGATCGTGAATTTGATTAAGACACGATAATAATATACGATGGCCAAAAGACACGAGTCACAAATGACAAACTTTACGCGAAATAGTTGTTTTTAAGTTTTTGATTTTTTAAGTGTTACTGTATAGGTTTGTAATAATACAAACGTCATCATATTATGAAATGCATACGATCTCGTGCTTAAATGAAAAATTTTTTCAGCAGCTTTGATGTTCCTATTTGTAAATGCCAACTCACTGACTCAGTGTCGTGTTAAGGTGTAATATGTCGCCGGAGGAACACATATTTTTCCACCTCATAACTATCCCTCCTCCCTCCACTCCAAAAAAACCCAAGGAATGTAAGAAAAATTATAGTATACGAATGCTGCCTATAAAATATTTTCAAATTTTTCCACCGGGGGGTAAATGCATATACCTATGATGGGGTTGAAGGGCTCTATATTATACTCAATATTTTAATAAATCATAATATAATGATTGGAAAGTTGAAAGTTGGAAATAGCTTAGGATTATCATGCATATCCGTGTGGTTCGTGGGTGTGTTCATGTTGGCCATCTCCGATATACCTATATACATTTATTAATAAAATATGTTTATAGTAAATATGTACTTAAACTTTAATTTGCATGTACATTTTTTTGGCAGACCGTGATATGGCTTAGGTATTTTGGGGGTTGCAAGAAGGGTGGCAAAGTGCACTCTGTGATCCATCTCATCAGCACAAACAAATGATGGCGGCTCATGACTGAGAGCTAATAAGCAAAAAAATCGTTTATGGACGGGCGGACGGGCAGGGGGCATATCCGCTGCAGCATAAAACGCGCAATGCGTCGTGGCTGGTTCGGCCGATTAGTCGGGTCGGCAGTCCAGGCCGTGATGGCCGCGCTGTGCGTGTTCAACTTCGCGATGACGCCGTACTTCGAGTGTCAGCTTGATGGAGACAGCTGCGACGAACGCGTCAGCGCGATGGCCGGCGTCTTCGCCCGGTCGGTGAGCGTCACGTGCCTAGTGACGGTGGTCATCACGTGGTGCAAGTACCGCTGTGCCACGGTGGAGTACCGCGAGCGCGCCGAGCTGAGCGACGCGTACAGGACACCGGCCGCTTCCGCCAAACCGTGTTACGTCGGCAGCGCAACGTTCGCTGGCGTCGTGTTGTTTACGTGCATGGCGCTCATCGTGCCCATCAACGCGCTCCGTTTGTTCCGATTCGTTTTGGACAACCGATCGGCGGCCGTGATCGTGTACTTTGTACTCATGTACTCGCAGAACCTGTACGTGTGCTTATACGAGAGGCACTTCGTGCAGCTGTTCTACGCGCTGTACACGAGGTTCACGGATGTCAACCGGGATATGGAGGCCATCGGCAAGCGGATCGTGGACGGCCGGTCCGCGCGAGACGAGCCGCCGCCCGGCCGTGATGGTTGGATACCCTACGACGGGGACGACGAACACCGACCGCACTATTTCTATTACTCGTCGGCCACTGGACAACCGCTGGTGGACGCGGTCGAGCGGCTCCGGATCAGACACCGGCTGGTGTGCGAGGCCGTGGACGCGCTCAAGCCCGCGTTTGCTGTGCCCATGGGTGTGTCGCTGTGCAACCTGTGCGTGATGGTCCTGTTCGACGTTTACTATCACCTGAAGAATTCCGTCGAACATCCCGCCGGGTACTGGGCCAACGTGTACATATTCCTGTGGATCGCACAGTACACGTTCCGATTTTTCATCATCACCATGACGGTGGACGTCACCATCAAACAGGCGAGTCGATGATAATATTGAAATTGCTCGGTGGATTTCAAGGGACTTGGGTGATTTTTCCCACTCAAAAATCAATCGGAAAGTATAGCTGTAAACTTGTGATACTATATAATAGGCGTGCGCACGGGGTGGGCCAGGTGCCAATGGCCCACCACGCTAGCCTTAATGTACTTGTTTTAAATATTGGAACCTGATAAGTTTTTATTATGAAGCTTTAAAAATACAATTATTACAAATTACGATTTTCAATGATGATAATTGATTAAAGATATTGAAAAATTAAAAAATCGAATTCATAAAATATTTGTAAGTATCTTTTTTAGTATATCATCTAATATCGTAAATCATAATTGATTAGGTTAGCCTGCCAAATAAGTCTGCGCGTGCCTATAAATCTATAAATACTATGCACATCACAATTAATCAACATTGTGTAATCATATTTATCGCGTTACAATATTGCATTAGCAACACTTCAACTCTAGCGAGCTCTCAAATTAGGTAATTAAACGATCATTTATTTCATTATTTAAATTCAACAGTATTGGCATTGTCTGCTCAGGATTGCAATTAATGTCATCACGAGTTTTATTGATTGTTTATGTTTTGTTGTTTTGTCTGTTTACTCTTTATATAGGCACTCAGGTCGAAAGAAACAATAACGGACGTAAGCAGACACTGTCTAGATAATAATACGAAAGAAGAGGTTATTATTGTTTTTTGCTCTATTTGTCACTTCCTATACATTATATTATTATAAACTATCTAATTTTAAACATCATTATCTTATATTTTTTAGTTACAAATATTTTCAAATCAGATATCTAGTGTTCCGATACAATTTACGATGTGTGATCTGTTCACTTTAAATGCACGCCTCTTCACATCTGTAAGTTAAACAAAAATCAAAAATATACAACATATAATATCATGAACATAGAAAGGACAATAAGTTATTACTTATTACTGTAGGGCTAGGATTTATATGCATTGGTATGTTTTTTTTGCAACTTCTGATTACTTATTTTGTATGTAATGTCCACGAATTGGCCCTTGCTGAGGTAAATGGTGATATTTTTATATGTCATATTTTTGCATATTTTAGATAAAATGCATATTTTTGCATATTTTGAACAAAATGATTTTTTTTTTATACATTTCGACTACAAAAACACAAAAAGTGCACGTTTTATATTATACTTCATTAAAATTTGGAAATCGTTGAAAACACCAAATCTAAACTTGGCCAATACAAAGGACCGATCTCTGAAAAAATACACAAAAAATATAAAAATGTGTTAGAAAAAAATACCGGGCTAAAAGCTATGTCTACGATACGTAATATTCTAAATGGCAACGATGTAGATGAAGATTTTCCAAATCTAACTCCGGGGAAAGTCACAAAATTTAAATAAGCAAAAATTATGTCATGTGATGTCGAACGGAGTTTTAGCAAATATAAAAACATACTAAGGTCAAACAGAAGATCGATCATTTTTGAAAATTTAAAACATCATGTGATTGTTTCATGTAATTCATTTGAGTAGCTTTATCAATATTATGTCAATTAATATTTTAGAGATTTTAAGATCTTAGAATTTTTTTTATGTTTTAAGTGTTTAACATATTTATTTTTATTAATTGGTATTTAAAAAATGTATAGAAAATGTGTTTTTTAAATAATATTTGTTTGGTTTATTTAAGCATATTTTTATTGCATATTTTTAATAAACCGAATGCATATTTAATCATTTTTTATTGTATATAAATCCTAGCCCTACTTATTAGTTATCCATTGATAGCCGATTCGTAATACGCATTGTTTCTGTTTTGTTTTAGGCGGTGGGTGTCTGTATCACGTACCTAGTAATATTACTCCAGTTCAAAGTAAAGGTGGACAATGTGTATTAGATTAAAAAAGGTTTAGAAATCAAGTTTGAAATAAATAACAAGCCACGTGTGCAATTATATGGCGAGTAGCAGTGTATAATAATTAATATTACACAATAAATAACAGACACTAGTCGAAACTTTGTACAGTGACGTAATTTTCAGTGTTGTATAAAGATAAAAGATAATAGACAGAAAATTTATCTAGATAAAGATAAAAGATACATCACAATTTAATTATCTAGATAAAGATAAAATATTAATTTTTTTTACCTAGATAAAAAAAAGATAGTTGCTTATAATAGGTAAGGTATCAATCACAAAACTAAATTTTCCTAAAAAAATGATTTAATGTTTTTTAATAAAAGTTCAAACAGTAAGCATAGCGCAATTTTTAAGTTAACATAAAATGTTAAATATGATATGAAAAACAAAAGTATATAGCTATATATAACTTATACCTAACCTAACCGATAATCGATAACCAGTGATTATAAAAGGAATGATTTGTATTATGTAGGTATAAACAGTGTTGTATTTTATCTAGATAAATTATACCGTATACCGTATAAATATAAATTTAATATCTTGTAATCGGAAAATAAAAATACGTAAATAACATTTAATAACATAATATTTTTTTTTCTTTAATACATACACAATCTGTACCTGCGGCACAATAAGAGTATGACCAAAGTTAAAATCAAGAAAATATGTTATCTAGATAAATTTATCTAGATGATTTATTTATTTATCTTGGATAACGTCTCAGATAACATAATTCTCATTTATCTAGATAAGATAAAAGATAAAAATATACCTATCTAGATAAATTTATCTGGATAAAATACAACACTGGTAATTTCTAGTTGAATTTTCAACATTTAATCCATGAAATAATTCAGCATTTCAACTGAATAGTAAAACAAATTTTAAATCATAAATAGCAAATACCTGAATTTGTCTCTGTGTCGATACTTCGATAGTGGATATAACTTCAGAGACAATCAGAGTTTAAGGCTTGCAGTTATACGAGATAAAACTATTTTTAAACGATTTCTACAATCGCTATCATTTTAATTTTTCCAAGCAGTACAGTAAGCGTACAGTCTTTGAAAAATCACCAATAATTTATCTACTATTAAGTATTAATCGATGATATTTCATAAGAATGGTGCGTTTATGGTTTAAATTGTATAGCTTAAGTAAGCGTATACATATATACATATCGTCACCATATTGATTATGTATGGTTTAATATTTCACTGTCAAAAATGAACTATTGGAAAATGATTAGTTTTCAATATTTACTACCTCATAACACTCGTCGCTCCACTCAGAATTAAAAAGTTTGAACTTTTTTTTTTAAATAGTTCTTTGACCGGTGTCAGGTTAATTATAACATGTTAATAATTAATGTTATTTGTATGGATCCTAAAAAACACAGTAATTTAACATAGGTACATATTATAATATATTGACTTTTTGTGTGGATTTAGTATTAGTCACTGTACTACTGTGGTTTAAGGAAAGGTGGTTCATTAACACTTTTCAAGGATAAACAATTATTTTTAAACTGTTTATTAATGGTTAATAGTGTTGAGACTAATTGATTGTCAAAAGATTATGTTAAATTTCGTTTCATATAAAAAACAAAATAGATCTGGGCCAGAAAATATTCATATTTTATAAAATTTGGTGTAATTATAATAATAATTACCCATTCCGCCG
Source organism: Diuraphis noxia (assembly GCF_037042655.1). Classification (NCBI taxonomy): domain Eukaryota; kingdom Metazoa; phylum Arthropoda; class Insecta; order Hemiptera; family Aphididae; genus Diuraphis; species Diuraphis noxia. The sequence continues at coordinate 13,649,841 of NW_028301714.1, read as the reverse complement.
ACGATATTAAGAAATTTGACATCTGAATATAAGCATAATCTTCAAAAAGCACAAAATTATGGCAATATAAGAACAGTGAATATGATTATATTATCATTGCACATTAGCAGTATCTGCATATCTTTTTTTTCTCGGATAAATTACTAAATTTTTCAAACAGAAGCAGGTATTTTTATTCGTTCGAAGCTCTAATAGAATATTTTTTGCGTTTCTGGATTCAAATAGTTTTTATTTAGAGCCATTTATCTTCGCGCAAATGCCGTAGTCATATACGCGAAATTCGTTTGTTTTTGACGATAAGATGGAATTTCGTGTACCGCTTTCCGACAAATTAACATTGAAATTATCTCAGATGGGTGAATGTCTATAAATATATATTATACAAATATGTGCGTGTGTCTACAATGACCTAAGCTGTTACCGTGTGTACTATATACGATACATGCAGCTTGTGGCTTCTGCAGTCTACAGACTCCTATCCCACTACAACCTGCTATAATATATATCTATCGTAGAAATAAATTCTCTCTTTATCACAGTGTTTGTTATGCCATCAAAACCATCGGCGACTAATAATTACAGCCATCGTATATATACCTAAATTACGTCACTTACTCAAAAACCACTCTCCCTTCCGCTCGGCACATTATGTCGTTTTATTATCATCGGTGTATGGACGTTCATTCTTCCTCTAGAGCCGCACTACTTTCACCTGACCGCTCAATAGCTGTGAACTCATAACCGAGCTGCACACGTATAATACGCTACGACAGGAGTGATCGTCTAACGTGAGTAAAACATTATTTTCAATTTGTAAATTAAAAATATACTTCTTGTTTCTGTATCATATAGATTTTTAATCATGAAAAATGAAATAGTATAATATTTAAATAATCAAAACCCTTTTCGGACGACGTTTCATCGTGAATAATTAATGTGTAGACGATATCAGGTTACGATAAAGACGCATAATTTTGAGTTTTGGTTAGAATACAAGTACAATTTGAAACATTTCTAAAATATACAATTGCAGTTATTATAGCCGTAAAAATAATTATGAGACAATATTTTTCGATATGAACGGAAATTCTGTAAAATTCGTTCACCCATAATAATAATAATAATATAATCTAACTTAGGTATGTAATATTATAAAATTGTTCAGTTTAGTAAGAACATGCAGCTGTAATTATTATTCGAGATAATGTCATATAATGGTATAGCTATTGATATATTTTAACAGAAAATTAATAATTAAATAGTGATTTAACAACTGTTACACAACCAGTGTCGTATTTATGGGGGACAAGGGGCCCGTGCCCCTCCCCCATTGACCTACCTATTTATATATTTTATTACTTTAGTAACTGCTTACAACAGATGGGATCGTGCCTATTTTTAGAAAGTGTATATTTTTAAATTGGGATTATTTATTTGTTTTAAGTATATTTGTATGATTATATATTTGGTGTTCTTTTGTGCCCCCCCCCCCTATTATTTATTTCTATTAACAAAATAATACCTACAATATTATAAAGTACACATACATTCATTGGTCCTTAAAAAGCAACAATTATCACCTGGATTGACGCACAGAAGAGTGTTATTTTTATTCTTAAAGATTTAGTGTATAAAAGATTACAGTGATAATAACGCAATATAATTTGGTTTGGTATAATACAAAAAAAACTATCTAAGTAATTATCATTTCATTAGTATAATGGAGTATAAAATATGAAACCAGCTAGATAAAAACATTAGTACATTTAATCCTATCAACGTTCGCAAACGGCGATTTAGTAATACATTAATATAAGTTAGGTAGGTACCTAATAGTTTTAAAGTGAATTTACTACTTAATTAGAATAAATAAATTATATCATACTTATTCCTAATTTGTTTAAAAATTTTTATGCCCTAATAATTCTATTACGAAAAACTACCTCATTTTTTATGTAAAACAGTATAAACATTTAAGACATACAATTCATAATTATAATATTATTACAACTGTCATTTTAAGTAGTTAATTAGAATGATTAGAATGAATAGTAAAACTATGTTGGTTTTTAAGAAAAATAACAATAAAATATTCACTTCATTGTTGATGTCATCATTTAATAATATGTAAGTAATTTGTAAATATAATCGTTTATTTTTTTTTCAAAACGATTTCCTTGATATTCTTAAAATTATGTTGTCAAGATCCGAGGTTACCGAAAAATTATTTATCGTTTGTTAACTTTTATGATATTAGAGTCGTAAATAAAACTTTAAAAAAAAATACAACACAAAAGTTGATATAATTCAACATAGGTATTGCACGTTTGTAACATTTTATTGTATTCATGTAGTATTAGTGTCCTATAAGTTTTAGTATGTGCATGACTACCTACACATAATTCATAGTCTATTGTCGCAATTGTAATTTTTATCGTGTTTAACACAATATTTGTTCCTTAAGGAAATGTTGTTATAGCTAGTACCTACTCGATTAATTAATTAATTCATATCACGATAAGTTATTCACAATTCACATATGGCAATACCTACTTGGCTACATATCCTCCGTATATTATTGTGGTCTAGCAATTTATTATTGAATTACTTTTATAAAATAATACAATACCATCATAGCACATACTAAAGATAGTTATATAGTAAACACTTTACAAAACTATATATGATAACTTTGATACATTTTTGAAACTTTGCACGTAGGGAGAAAGCTATTTATTTATTGTATAAAAAGTATAATTTAATTTAATTTTGTAAAAGCGTTAAGTAGTGATTGTAGCTCTTTTTTAAATTATTAAGTATTACATTATTGTAAGTACTATTTTGACCATCATTTAAGATATTTGATTCTTATTCTTGCGAAAGATTTGATTGTATTAAATAAAACAATAAATTCTAATTTTGGATAGGTAGTCGCTATACATTGGCAATTTAATATGTTATATTATATGTAAAAACTCCTACTAGATATTAAATAGGTGTTTTAAAAACATTTTTTATATCGTATTTATCGAAGAATTCGTAAGTATTTAAAAAAAAAAATATTTTACCTACCTTATATCCTCCAAATCAAATCTTATCCGTTTCTCATGTCATTATTATTATTATTATTATTATTATTATTATTAACTATTCATCTTATTAAATAAATAGATATTTTTTCTCCTTAATACTTCCACTATATAAGACATACATTACTTAACCTTAGTTATATTAAGTAATTTCACATTTTTAACCACCAAATATAAATTAGACACATTTATTATTTGAGATTACCAAATTATCTTTTCAAGGATTTTCATAATCATCACGTTAAATCCAAGGCCATTTACTCGTTAAAAATACTATTTTTATAATTTCTTTACGAATTATTTCGAATACTCACCGTATATGATCTTACACGAGTGGTGATTATGTGGACTTAAACTATACGATCGTTGCGTTTTGTTTGTGTTTCAATAGTTACAATATGTGGTATTCAGAGACTCTCTCTTACCTTCACACGACTAACTTGGTGGTAATCGCTGCCTATGCCGTACTGATCACTGTTATATTCTTGGCCATTGTCAAATTGTACACTTGGATGACAACAGGTGTATACCGCGGTACCACCATCATGAAAGGCAAAGTCGTAATCGTCACAGGATGCAATTCGGGTAATGTTTTTGACATCACATATTATATGTATATACACACACACACACATATTATATACATATATACTACAACGTGGTTGGACATGGATCACAATTCACAACTGTTTATATCAACTAATCTCCGTGTTATGTTCTTCTCAGGCATTGGCAAAGAAACGGCGAAAGATCTAGCCAAGCGTGGCGCCAGAGTCATTATGGCTTGTAGGAACATGGAGACCGGATCGAAAGCTAGAGGTAAAATCGATTAATATAATAATAATTCAATATTTGCATGCGATTGTTCAATTTTCGATTGAGCTTCTGCTTCCGCTTATTATAGCGTCTTATGTGCGTAATGGAACATTATATAATGTAAATAGAAAAGTTATATTATTTTTATTGATGTCACTATCGAAGGATCAAGTGCATAAGTACAGCTTAAACGACAAATGTTTCGGGGTTCGATAGCATAGGGATTGTTATTATGGATTTATAGTTTAAGCATCTGATGGTCAAAAATAATTTACTTGAAATATTTTCTTGTTTTTTTTTTTTTACTAATATAATATTTAATAAGTAGGAATTAACTTGGTTTTATCTATATTTATGACTTTATGAGTAGTATCAGCACCAAACTGTGTCTTACAGTCCACTAAACGTTTTGTTCGTATTCCAATTCACAGTACATCACACTTTGAGGTTAATATTCACTGATTTTTCACTTTTTTCACATATCAATTGAAATAGAAATAAATAGTCAAGATGAAATATTATAGTATAATGTTTCCTTTCTCAACGGTAATTTGATACCATTTATCATCAATTCATCCTCTTGGTTATTTGTGGTTACAAATATTATTTGATGTTATTTTCACCATACCTACATCCTTTTTAATACAGACATATCACTGTGTTTTGTAGTACTTTGTAAATTAGTTACATTGACATTAAATTAGTTGAAACCTTATGGTGTTATTCCGTACAACCATCAAATACATATATAATTAGTGTCATAATATTTTATCAATTATCATGTTTCATAATAAAATTTGATATTATACGTTTACCATTTTGCAATAATATATTTCATTATCCAGCAAAATAAAAATAATTATTTTTGTTGATCATTATTATAACAACGGAAAAAGCTGTAATCGAAACGGAAATTAATTTTTCCAGATTTTATAGAAATCTAATTTGTAATCTTTTACACAATTGTTCTAATTTGACTACTGACTAGGATAATTCATTACGGATACCATTGTAGTATCAAAATCCAGCCAAAAAAGTCCCTTGAGGATATATCCTCCATCATTTTCCTTCTACGCATGCATCACCGTTGGTAGGCAGCTGATTTGAAAGTGAAAAAATATGGTAGGCTTGTTCTTATATTCTCTTAAATGAAGTATACAAATAGTGGTTCTGTATGAAAAGTGTCTGAAAGTCGTGAAAATCGTGGATTATATATAAAAGTAGTTTATCATAAAAACAATAGTTATTATTAAAGTTATTATTTTAATTAAGACGCACACAAATTAATGTTAGAAATCCAAAGAGGAAGTAGAGGTAATCAATAAGTAACATATCTCAAATACCTTTCAAATATCTTTTGAACTATAATATTAGGTTACAAAATATAAAATATGTGGTTAGAAAACAACTCTGATATTTCTTTATACGAATTAAATTTGTAATTAATTGTAACTAGATTATAAAAGTAGGTAACAAACAATTTCATAACATATAACTTTAAGATATTTTATTTGAAAACTCAACCTAGATTCATGTATGCATAACATACATATAGTTTGGAAACCAGGAAATTGTTATATAATGCTTGTACAGTGTGCTTTTTATTATTCGTTTATTTATCCAACAATTGAGTTTATAATAAAGTCATGTTAACTACTCGTATATATTGATCGGTTTGGGTTTGAAGTATTGTAACAAAAATTGTACCCACACACTTTTTTTATTGTATATTTTAAATTTTAAAATGTATTGAACATATTATTATCAAGTTGAATAATTTTTGGTTTTGCTCAGACGAAATCATCAACTGTACCGGAAACTCTAACGTGGTTCTCATGGAATTGGATTTGAGCAGTTTGAATTCGGTACGTCAATTTGCTGCCAAAGTTAACAAACAAGAATCTCGATTGGACGTACTAGTCAACAATGCCGGCGTGGCCAATAGCTTTGGTAAAAAAGTTACTGAAGATGGTTTAGAACTTACCATGGCCACCAATCAATATGGCCCATTTTTGCTGACACATTTACTTTTACGTAAGAACGCATAACGTATTAATCATTTATTAGTTAGCATTGCTTAAAATGTTATCGATCTACGTCACGCACTGCGTTTATTAATAAAATGCGTACTACAGTCATAGATATCTAAATATTATTTAAGTTTAAGTTTTCAAATAAAAACGCAAAAACGCAAAGTATTAATATTGTATTCATGCGTGTCTCATAAACGGTTATAAGTAAACTATATGGCCTAAATTGTTGAACAATAGTTATTTTTTTAGATGGATATTAGATATACGTCTTATATGCAAAGTTTAAGAATATTTTTTGTTTTAGCATTGTTGAAGAAGACTGCCCCCAGCAGGATTGTAATAGTCGCCTCCGACTTGTATAAGTTAGCGAAATTGAACTTGGCCAAACCGAATCCGACCAATCAATTGCCCGCCTACTTGTACTACGTCTCCAAATACGCCAACATCATGTTCTCGATGGAGTTAGCTCGCAAACTCAAGGATAGCAATTCTGGTGATTATCCCGTTGACATGTCACCGATAAAAGTAAAATAATATTTTCGTTCATCAGGTGTCACGTGCAATTGCCTTCATCCTGGTCTAATCGACTCCGGAATATGGAGAAACGTACCGTTCCCGTTGAACTTTGGCTTGCAACTGATCGTCAAAACCATGTTTAAGGTATGTGTCATACATATATCATATATGGACATATTTAAAACAAATGGCAAATCATATTACCAAAGTAGCGCAGTTATACGTTTAAAAAAACATATAAAATATATAATTTGTTGAAATAATGTTTCGCATTTAAACCTCAGTAGCTTTTCCGATTGGAAAGTGAATCTAGTTGGTGCATTGGAGAAGTTAAAATTTAAGTTTCTCAGTAGTTTTCAAAAGCGCCTGGAAAAACAAAAAATAAATTTAGGAAAAATGCGAATTTTTACGCAAAATCGGTAAGACGTCAGTAAAAAGTTTCAAAATGTATTAAAAAGCTTTTAATATATAGTTACAATGATAGTTAAAAAATATTAAAAATACAGTCATAATTTTTTTCTAATAAGCATTGAAAATACGAATTTTAACATAATACGTAAAAATCATGGAATTTAACAATTTATTTTGAGTTATAAATTCATAAAAATTTATCTTTTTAAATCTTAGATTTAGCATCAATACAAGATTCTTCTTGAGTTTGTCTACTTTTATCGAATAAAAAATTTCACCCGGAAAGTCAAATTTAAATTTTATGAGCATTTGAATTTCAAATTTTTGCAACATTGGATATTCACTCGATTTCTCTTGTACCGATATTCTTGTTTTGTTGTTATTCAAAAACAAATAACTGTAGTTATTCATAATTGAAATTTTCCGTTTTTTTAGTTTTTTTTCTACAAATCTCAATAAAATTGTATTCGTTGGAATGTTCTAATATTCAATGTTGTTAAGACTTATATTAATACTTAATAATGTATTTTATATTTGTATATACTATAAATGACTGAGTCTGGGTGAGTCGGGTACATAATTAATCTGATTTGATTAATTTGGAATTTATTTATAGGTACCTAATTTTTTTATTTTATTATAACAATATTATTAATATAGGATAAATATCCTAGACTGACAAACCGCATCTACTTAGAATCGCTTTTCGTATATAATGATCTATACCTACTATATTATTAAATTCAAATTTAATATCATTCATTACAGTAATCCACTTATAACTTACTGCACAGTAAAGCGACATCCACTTACCTGCTTATTTTTTTTTATAAATATAAAAACTACATGCGATTATTATGATTTATGATTGTTAAAATTTATATTCATTAAATTATTATTTATTGGTCTTGATTTCCTAATATTCATCATAAATTTAGTAGATAATTATGTATCATCTTTTTTGTAAATTTTCCAATTTCTTGAAAATTTGAAGCTATACTATAAAGTATAACTACCATTATACTAAATCAGGTTTATTCAAGTATATGTAATAATAATTACATAGTATAATACACGTATGTGATTTACTTTCAGACTTCCGAAGAAGGTGCACAAACTTCAATTTACTTGGCCGTCAGTGAAGACGTTGCTAAGACCAGCGGGAAATATTTTAAAGACTGCAAAGTAAATATGATTTTAATTATAATTAATATAGTTTTATATATATTACGCATATGCATTTATAAGGCTATTCGAGTAACCTTTTTTAAAAAAAATTCACGGGAGGCAATTCGTGAGCGCCCGTATGACGTTATTAGTATGCCTGTTTAGTGTTTACTGTTATGTACTTATTATATTATTAATATTATTATTAATTTACATTCGTTAACACGAGCCATTTCCAGGTTATTGCGATTTGTGCTTGGCTATACCACGGTCTGTGTTGTCTATAACGATTGTTTATTTACTTCGATCAACTTACCAGAAAATTATATTTTCAATTTCCGTGAATTTCGTTATAAAATTCTGAATTTTTATGCACCGATATTAGGTACCGTGATTTCTCACTGTATAGTTAGTTATAAGTTGTAGTTATTGTCGCTTGCACATACGGATGGAAATAAGAATTCAAACGCATTTTGTTGGATCAATAAGCACTTCTGTGTAATTGTCATCGGCAATAAACGTGTCAGTATGAGAGCAAATAATTGTTCTAATCACACCGCACACTCGTAGTCTATTTTGAGGTATGTCGAATAGTTTTTACAATTTTTTTGGATCAGTGGTCAATTTTTTGTTCTCATCAATTGCCACTTAAAATTGTTTTCACATGCTACTGTTTCACTACGCATTGTGTCCTCTACTACAATAATAGTGTAGCGCGTGCCACAGGTTGACTGACACCCCCGAAGGCCGCAATAGAGTGTCCGCACAGAAAAGTCGAGTACGGGATTACTAAATATCTTGAAAAATGTCTTATGATTAATTCGAATTAATGTCAGCGATGTGATAGGGTAATCGACACGCTATAATACTATAATGTAAAATTCAATAAGCATACAATGGAAACAGCTGCGATGACGGAACTTTTGATTATATTGTACTTACACGCTTGTCAATATCAAAGTAATGTAATATAATGCAGTTATTGTTTATTGTATTTAGGAAAGCGGTTTAAGAAGTGATGTCCTAGACGAAGGAAACGCCAAGAAATATTGGGAAATCTGTGAAAAGCTCGTGAAACTTCAACCCAACGACCCAAGACCGTAACACACGTATTGCGTATATAATGATATTATGTGTTACACACTTTTTAATCATACCTAGTGGCTATGTATCAAAACGACGATTGATTAATATTTATTATTGACAATTGTGTTGGTATATATAGCTCCGTTTATGTTGGTACAATTATTATGTACTATATATTATGATGTTATTGTATTTTGATATATAATTATAATTTAAATTGATCTATTTTATTACATAATATTAGACGCACCTACTACCTACCTATTGCGGTTTTATAATAGACTTCTTATACTTTAAATGTTAATTAAAATCTTTGTTGTTTCATAAAGTAATCAAATGAGCACCTACCTAGGTGGCTAGGTATTACATCTTTTAAAATTTTAATGCACCTGCGAATGTTTTTTTACTAACTGCAAATTTTTCAAAATAAATCGTTTAAATAACGGTAATAAAATATCTTTTTAGAGGCGTTGATAAATCTTGATATATATTTTTTAAACATAATGTATTTATAATTTATTAAATGTTCGATTTATAAAGATTATGTAATACTATTGATGGAATGGTGTTAATTTAACTCTGTTTTAGTATAAGGTTAAGGTGTTTACTATATAATACTGTGTATAGTATAGATATTTTTAGCAAAGTAAAAATATTTTTTTAACAAGACATCACTAAATATAGGTAATGAATAACTGACATTTACTTATACTATCATAATACCTACGTGTACTATATGATTTATGAACGGGTAGAACGCATTAAAACGTCACAATTAGACGGTGTAAATATTATTATAGTTTCCATTGACTATTAATCGCACGAACTACAATAAAAAATTAAAAAATGCTGTACATATGCATTTTGCATTTACTACTGGTTGTAAGAACTAAACGCTTTAAATTCTAATGTACATTAGATTAGCATACGATGACGATTTACTGTACCGCGGGGATATATACTATAATACTATACTAGTATTATATCTACTATTACATGAATTCCTACCTGTCATCAAAGTATCAATTAATTATAAATATTATATTATATATGCCATATGGTCAGGTTAAAATGGTATTATAATTAATCAATACCATGAATACATGTTTTAAGGCGGTAAATATGACAAGAATATTATCTAAGTGACTACGTACGTATATTATTTATTTTCTTGTTTATTCGTCAAAGAGATAATGTCAATCATACCCGTGAAAACCAATTGTTTAATTGTTTTAAAATATTGATATATTCTGCGTGAAAAAAACGGTATTATTTCGGGTTCTGCTTCATAGATTCAACACCTGCAATCAATCAACAGTTTTGTTCAAATTTTATAAAATCCGTTAATTATAAGAGTTAAATAAAAGTGTTTAATGAGTATTAGTTGTAAAAAACGACTTTAATATAAGGACATACGAACTGAAGCAGACCGAGAAAACTACGTCTACATAATATTTTATTGTATTGTAAGACTAGGGTTCGACAGACAACGCGGAAACTCGCGATACTTTATATCGGAAGGACAGAGTTTGGATTCGCTCATTTAGGCCATGTGCGTTGTTACTAATGACAAAAACTTGGAAAAAATAAATCTCTTACGGACCCATTGTAAATTAACACTTATTCATCGAACGCTGTGAATAAATGAGCGGTTTTCTATTGATGCGTGTGTTGTATAATATCATCATTATAAACGTGTATGCACGTGTAAAGCTCTAGTCGAGGCAACTTGTGCTCTTAAAATATCTGTAACGAAATAGTGGGGATACAAATCGCACGCCAACCTATAATAATTATTTGTCGCATATATACGTCTGCTCCGTTTCTCGATAAACGCGTTTTATACAGGTATCTAAGACGAACTATTTAAACTTGAGCAAAAGTTAAACCGTGAAATTATACGCGGTGTAGAGAGACACGATATCGATGGCGACCGCGTTAAGATATCATAATATTATGGTTTTGTAAAATTCGTGAGCCTGGAAAAAATTGCATAATATTTAAAAATTGTTTACGTTCATAATATACATTGCGATAGGTTACAGTACAGAACCGATTATTTAATATTATTATATACATGTGTCTACTTTCATGGGTAGTTTAATTTAAAATCTCTAATATCATGCCGAATCGTCACAAGCAATCGAAAATCGTAAGTTGATCGGAATAAAAATCGTTATTTAATTTTCAAACGGGCGTTTCCGCCTATTAATGTATATATATAATATATATATTAATACATATATATTATATATTTATAAATATATATTATATATATGTAATTATATTGTGATTCTATCCATCACGTTGGATTAGCAAATTCGATATTGTTATTTTATTCTTTTTTAGTTCACGCTGATATACAACTTATCGGGTGGTGCTATCAAATCTCAAGCCATCATAACGGTGATTGGTGAGTATTATCCAACTTTCGTTTTGTATTGAAAGTATAGCAGTTCATATTTTTTATTATTATTTTTTTATTCATACACCTCAATTGCAACTGTCCATAGGTGTTTCTAAAAATACATTAAATATACTGAATATTAAAGTTATATACCAATTATTTTAAATATGATTTACGAATTTTGCACGAGTCATGAATATTTAAGTTATTGTAGTTACATTTGATATAAAACTATGTGTATGTATATTATATTTTCAGGAGTAATTCTTCTCTTTGAGGAATTGAATTGAAAAAAATCGATGTCTCCCCCCCCCCTCCATTTGGGTAGGGCCATAGTATTTCACATAGATAGATTGCAAGGGATTAAGGGAACATCTGTTTATTGCTGGAGTCTCCCGGGAGACCATCGAAGGAAGACCATGAATTATTATTGTTAGGTTAGGTTGTTTTTATTGCAGGGTCCAAAACCATTTTTGCTATATATTCTGGAGATCCGGCGGAGGAAAATATTTGAAAATGTTGGTCTTATACAGTTAGTAGATTTTATATTAGGTTTGCATCTACATATTTACATAGCGTAATGTGAAAATAATTTTTTTAATGAAACATTGCATCGCGCGTAGTTCGAGATTACGATACATGACACATTATCCAATAGTTTGATTAAAAAATACAATTTTATATGAATTTGTTAGTTTTAATAACAATTCATACGTAAAACTTCAAACTACAAAACTATATAGGTATAATATGTTATTATGTAGTTCAGGGGTGGCCAAAATTTATTCACCTTTGAGGGTCGACTTTTACAAAAAAAGTTTTTTATTATTATTTAGTATCTATAATTATTAAGAAACACATTTACATAAAGTGTATGATATCATACATTAAGTTGTATAAATTAATTACTAATGTCTAATCAGTCTTAATAAGTGATCATAATATAATTAACCCTTCTGGATTTAAATTAAATATTTTTTTACACACAATGCTTGTTGATGAATGGAAATGGAACGTTTAAAATTTGGGAAATTATTATCAATCTTACACAAAGGAATAAAGTTATACTGATAAAATTTATCAACAATGTTTTTAATTACCACCATGATTAATTTTCGTGTGTGTAGCCTAAAAATAAATTCTAACACGATCGAACGTTTGGCTGCCCCTGATATATAGTTGATACAAAAACCGATGTAATGCTATGCGAGTACTACGCAATGTCTATGTTACGGTGATGACTATAAATGTGCATGATGATATTCGTTGAATTTTTTTAAATGATCTGTTCTCTTTCGATTCTTACCAATATGGATATACCGCCATATATCCGGGGCCGACTCAAGGTATTTTAACGCCCCGGTCAATTTTTTGAAAGCGCCCTTAATCAAATGCTCCATAATATATTTAATACTTTTTATACTTACCTATAGGTACATATTTTGTTTAAAATTCTTATATTTATGGATAGGTAAATGATTGCAAAACTTTTTTGGATACAATTTATAGACGTATCGGCTGTAAGCCTGTAACACATACTTTTTTGGTTTTCCCGAGTTAATTATTATATATCATTGTATATTATTTTTTAATTATTTGTAATATAATAATAAAAACTGGAAAGTGGAGTAAAATTTATAAAAAATCTATATAATGGAATATACTGTCATAGATAATTTAGTCATTTAGCTACCTATATTATTGTTAATTCGAATAAACATTACGCTAAATATATAAAATATTCGTATATTAAAAGCGCCCCTGGCAACCACCCGGTTCGCCCGTATCTTGGGCCGGCACTGGATATATCATATATTATATTATATTATTATCATTTATCATACTATTGAATAGCTCAGACAGTTCAGTATAATTAGTGACTGGACTTTTATTTTTAATTAAGAATGAATGAATAAATAAACATTTGTATGGTACTTTTAATCTCAGAAGAGTATTCAAAAATGATTCATCATGACATTGTATCGGAATAAGAAAGGTATGCAGTATGGTTGGATGGTGCCTCCTTAGACTTACGACGAAAGGGCGATGAGGTTAAAAAATTAATATTATTTGAATTAATTTGTAAATATTTTCATTCATGTCAATAAAAAATCTAGATTGCAAAAAAATAATCTATTTTAAATTCGCTACCTATTCAAAATATCTCAGTATAAGAAGAATCTGCTGATTTTAATAACAATTTAATTTTAATTGATAAAGGGACTTAAAAGTGGCTATAGCTATAAATAAATAAATATATTTATAATATAACTCATTGAAACTAAAGTGCTTCTATTCATTCGGTTTTTCTTATTGTCACTTTTTTAGTTAGTGGCAGATATACCTGAAGGCTGAAGTTTCATCAGAATAGTTATCGATACTTATATAATATATATATATATACAATTTAACGAACTACGGGTACGGGCGTAAATAAAAAATAAAATGTTTTTTATAATTTTAATAATAGTATAATAATCATACACCAATATTATATGATAGTCACACTTAAATGTGTGTTATTAATTTCAATTTTAATTATTTTACATTATTAGCAGTTTTACTATTGTTAATGCTATTGTTTTGACTATAGGTAGGTACTATTTTTATAGGTTGTTCTAACAAGCATCACCGTTATTCATATATTGACTCACGCTCCCTTTGGGCTTAGCGATACACAGTTCGTCAACCGCTGGCTTTTAAGTACATCAGCTATATCAGGTAGCTATCATATTATAAATTTATGTAGTCGATAAATTATTATCATTCGACCGTCATCTCTACATTCGATGTTAATGGCTATCAAACTATATACAAGCGAATGAGTGAACGACCATAATGACCATAATAATATTGTATAAAACGAGTAACACGATGAACATACTATAATATTATGTATTTCGCTCGTTCTCTGTTAACCTTGTAGTTTTATAATACAATAATATATTATTTTGTATCGCGACAAAACAATGCTTTTTGAAATTCGTCACGACGGTCATTAGTCGTTGGTGCGGTTAGAGACATATTACATTAACATTGCTCATTAATATTCAAATAAGTGTCGCCCGGCGAGTATAGGTTCCTATATACCACTATATACGATTTTTGCAAAACTAAAATAATTGTAACCGAAAAGAATAAAAGATAATCTTATGTGCGATGTGAGCAATTAATAATAAATTAATACATATGAATAATAATAAAAAAAAAATTACCTAGTTATATTCTAATTAATTCTGACGTGTAAAGTCGTATATGGTCTTGTTTTGTTCGGTCCTAACGGGTCTGTCAAACAAATTAAATCCCGATTCCCGATTACGAACTACAGGCACTTTAAGTTACTTTTTTAAATTAGTATGTAGATCACACAAAGAGTGACTGCGTTCTTTCTAATTTTCTAAATTATATTGAACAGTTTGATTACATTTTTATTATAACGTACAATGTATATACCTATTTTATTTTATATGAATATCAAATATTTAAACTATCCACACCTTAATTAATAGTTTTACAAATATTATTATTTTTATATCAAATAGTCATATAATATTACAACACCTATCTAATATCCTAAAATTATTGTATCAAGAAAAATAACAAATATTTTCGTTTTAATATAATATATTGGGTTATTTTATTTTTATGTTAATATTTACCTTTGCGTAAAACTTCAAAAACGAAAAATTTCAAAAAATATTTAATTCTATGGGTTATTTTCAAATCAACTGAAAAAAAACGATAAGGTGTTTCAACTGTCAATTAAACGAGTTAATGTCCATCTTTAATCATATTACCGTTGTACCTTGTACTTATGATGCATTTACTAAATGCACCCCTATATCTAGGTTAGGTTAGATACTAGATTCGGGGTTACAGTGCTCAGTTCTCATCAACGTTCATAGACTCTTCTAATTATTTATTAATTTATTATGTTGTAATTGTTAATTATATAAATTTAAAAAACCATGGTTAGATTATAGGCGTTTATATTACGTAAAAAATAAAAAATAAATATACATTAACTCTTTTGAGAATTACCGACGGTATTATCAGCATCAGTTGTGTCGACAATTATTTCTCTGTATATATAGGTAAGGTATAATATATAAATATATAATCCATAATATAATAGGGAAACCGTAATAATAATTTACAAGTTTTGTCGCACAACCACTTTTATGGTCCACTAACTGTTTCATATAGGCAATAGTATAACGTATTTAATGTTTATGTTTTGGTATAATATCGTTATGCCGGAACATATATATATATATATTATCACGTTATATTACCGGCGAGTCGTGATTATATTGTTTTTCATCTACGAAAATTGGCTTTATCGTTGTCTGTTCGGTAGCAAAATGTAATGTTAACTCGGCAAATTGGTCAGTTTCGTCTACATTCGATAACAAACAACATTTGCCGGGTAGGTAGTTAGGTACAAGTCGTATTAACGTAACGTCCTGCAACGGCTAAATGGCGAGATTACAGCAAAAATAAAATATAAACTATTTCGTTTGCATTTTCCGCACGAAAACATTATTATGACAACAGTTCAAAAGGTATACTCGCGCGGGGAACACTATATAAAGAAGAAAATAGAGAAACTGTACCCATATGTAAATTCCGCGACGCGGAAAGATATTTAATCGCTTTTGTCAATTACTAAAAATATTATTATTAAAACGTTATTATAACATTATATAGGGATTTCAGATACTATTTCAAACATCGCGGTTTTATAATAAACGCTTTTATCTCTATCTATCGATATCTGAAGATATGTAAATGAATATATAATATTTATTTAAACTGCCGTATGAAACTAAATATTATTTTAAAATGTACATAAATATTGCGTATGACATGGGTACACATAGACGTTTTAATTATAATTATTGTTTTTGTATACTGTGATAATTCGTCGTGTTGCACTTGTTAAAGGTACCTACTTATTAAAATGATATGATAACAGATAACTGTTAATGTATTCTTATTGTATAATACTATTGGTATAACATTGTGATTTGAAAATAAATACTTTTCGTGAAATTTCGAAGGCACTAGGAAATTCGATCAATTATGGATTGCCAATTATTATGGTTTGCAAAATAATATAGGAATCCAGTCATTGATTTATGCGAAATTTTCCCCGTGATCTTTAAACCTGAAATTAAATACGAAGAAGTCTTGTTGAAAAAGTTACGAGTACAATCTCTATCTCCCACTTAAGGCAACGATTGGTGTCGGAATAGAGGGTCGGTGGTGTCGTAAATACAAAATCGTAAAGTCAATCAATTTATTTATTTTTTGGAAATCGTAAATCGACGTTGGTCTAACATTTTCATTCTCGGTGTTTTCTAACCATTTCAGCGGCACTTGGAGCCATAGCCACCGGTACCATACTCGGGTGGTCGTCACCAGCCCAGAACATGTTCGACGCCGACGAGTCACCATTTCCGTTCGAGGTCACCGGAAAAGACGCACAGATGTTTAGCTCTGTGTTCGGTATCGGGGCAGCCCTGGGAGCGCTTCCGGCAGGATACGTATCCAGGGTGTTCGGCCGGCTGGTCAGCATGATGCTGTTCGAAGGGTTCTTGTTAGTCGGCTGGACCATGCTGGTGTTTCCCACTTCCGTTTGGATACTGTCCGCCGGCCGGATGATGCAGGGCATTGGAGTGGGAGCCCTGTGTGCCGTCATACCGTCGTACATTGGCGAGATAGCCGAGTCCCGGATGAGAGGTAAGTTGAATTAAAATGTCTAAAGCTAAAGCTGTCTTTTCTTCCTTTCAAAAATCCGACTATCTATAGATTCGACATTCGTGTTTAAGACGACTATAGGTTAAGTTAGACCATACATAAGGTATAGGACTACTAGGATACTTTTTTTTTAAAGATTCATTTTGACGTAGTTGTATGATTAAAATAAAAGTTCAAAATGAAACCAATTCGTTTGTTACTAGAAGATCACTTGGGAACCAATTCATATATTACATTATCTTTAGGGTTCTAAAATGTCATGAAATTTATTTTTAAATCAGTTTTGATGAAAAATAAAAAATGAAAAGTTAATTTAAAAATGATGTAGTAGAAAGTGTTCAGTAAACACATCTAATTATTTAAATTTTAAGTGTAATATGTAACAGAAATAGTATTGCTTACATTGTACATATAATTACGTAAGTTCCATAATTATTATCTATCATATTATATATATAGTATAATATCAATTCTACATCATGATCGAGAATTAAATATTGATAATCACAAATTTGGTATGACATTATTCTGACCATCTAGTGATGATTTTATAAAAAATATAAAATTAAAACAAAATATTTTTCAATATTTCATAAAGTCGATAACCGTATTATATGTAGGTATCTATATAGACTACCCTGGAACCAATTCGGTAATAATATGGGACCAACTCGTGGGCGTCTATTGAAATTAAAAATATTATTTTGTTTGGTACCACCTGTTAATATCATAGCAATATTTAAAAATTACACATGTATTGGTAGGTCGTCTGGGAACGATATTCCAATTATTTATAGTCGTCGGCATACTGTATTCGTACATATCGGGTGCGTTCATGAAGTACCTGCCATTTTGCATCGCCTGTGCCTTTTGGGTGATTTTACATTTCATCGGCGTTCTGTGCATACCTGAATCACCGTATCATCTGATGAACATCAACGATCACGTAGGGGCGGCCGCTTCATTGCAGATACTTCGAGACTTGTCAGACACGACCGAAGAGTTGAAATCCATCAAAGTATGACTGATTTCTATAGTACGCATGTATATAATAATTAATAATTATATAAAACAAAGCGTCTTTTATAACGGGGATTCGAACTAGGTCGTTTTTAATTTAAAGGGCTGCACAAAACTGCACGGATTTTTACCTATTATTTTTTTTACTAATAATTGCTTATTAGAAAACTAAAAAGAACTAAATTGCCGAGAACCTAACCTCCTCGTAGTGTCTCATGGGTTTCACTTGAATATTTGACTAAATATTGAAAAAAATATTTATTGACCCGGGAATCAACTCAACGGTATCGATGCAGGTGTTAACCTGCTCGGTACTCGGGAATTAACTCGTATGAAACTCAATACGGATCTGGTTTTAAGCATATAGTTTTATGCATGGATTCAACTCTTATACATAAAATATTGAACGGTAAAATAGGAATATACTATAGTGATCATATTATATAACTAGTAAAATAAAATAAATACAAATTAGAAAGAAAAAAAATTAGAAAACATTTTCACATACGACGTACAAAGTGAATTGTCAGTGTTGTAAATGAACTTAAATTTTTTAAGCTAATTTAAAAAAAATTCAACATATTATATATTAATAATATTAAAGTTAGTGCGCTATTTTATGAATTCGGAAACCAATCGAAATCAATCTGAGGTGCGAAATAATTCACCTTGTATGTGATGAAGTTAGAATAATTGAAAGTTTTTTTCTTCAGATATTCGTCGAAAAGCAACAATCGCAAAGTTATACGGTATTGGAAGTGTTGTCAGACAAGGTGAATCGCAAGGCCCTTATGATCAGTATTGGGTGCATGTTTTTTCAGCAAATGAGCGGTATAAACGTTGTGATATTCTACATGACCGATATATTCAAATCGACCGGTAGCACCATGAATCCGAACATATGCACCATAGTTGTCGGTGTAGTACAGGTAAAATGGTGCCAAAGATTGAGTCACAAATATAACTTAGCTGAACTTTATAGAGAATTGAAAACGACAGATTTAAATAAATCACACAGCGTGTTGAATAAAAATCATTTGTTAGTAAACCAAATGATTATAATACAAATAAAAGAGATAATATGCAAATCTTACTATAATATATCTATCGTCATTAATATATATTTATCATGGATCGTAAAAATTATATTACTCGCCCAATCTACTATCGTTTCTGTAAGATTCATAGATTTGTACTGATAATTTTGCCGTCCACATAATAACGTACGTCCTTCGCCCCATACGAATTTCAAAAATTGTTTTGGTTAGATATTTAACATGTAATAAATGTGAACTGGCTTGAATTTTAAAAACGCGTACACCCAAAGGTGCCATCTCCCCCTCGAGTGAAAAAAACATAAAATTCAAAAATTAGATGAGCCTGCACTCTCTTCAGAGAAAAGCGTCTCTACAATGTTCTCATCCTCAATATATGTAAAATATTATATATAGTATATAATAATATATCGTACCTACGCGTCCTGCACAATATATTATAAATAAGTAAACTAATAGTTTAGTCTCCATTTACAAGAAGTCTTGAAATTATAACACTATTTTACTTTAGCTCGTAATATATGTCAATACTGATTAATGTCATTTACTATTTTTGGTTTTGTTTTATATAGCTTATCATGACGGTCGTGTCTTTTACGATCATCGACAAAAGTGGTCGAAAGGCGTTACTCGTCCTGTCGGGGTTGCTGATGGCTAACTGCTACGTGGGTTTAGGCGGATTTTATTTGATCAAAACTCATTATCAAGAACTTGCTTCGAAACTTAACTGGTTGCCCTTAGTGTGCATTGCTGTGTACATATCGGCATTTTCCATCGGTTACGGTCCCGTGCCTTGGATAATGATGGGTGAAATTTATTCGTCGGAGGTTAGTAACGTGCTGAAAGTACTTTTCAAAGTCGGCTTCACTATTCGCATATATTCTTCGCGTATATACGTCTCTTTGAGCGCCGTATACTTAAATTAATAATAACACTATTTTAAACTATTGTGTGGTGATAGGACAACAACGACGCTTCGTATTATCCTCTGTTCGCCTCTGCACTAAAAAATGATGTTAGTTAAAATAAAATTGCACTAGTTTGTTTAATTGTTTTTACATGTTTTGACGCGGGACATGATCGCGTACATATATAACATATGTAATATATATAAGGATCAAAACGATATTTAATATACTGTGCCCAATATACTATTGTATTACACGCGTATAACAGTTTATAGGTACCTATACCAACCTACCTAAAAAGTAAAAGCATATACTTTAGTCGACGTCGAAACGCGTAAAAACTTTACGACAACCATCGTACACGAGCGTCAAGCGTCGCCGTCGGATTCGAAATGAAAAAATTGCGGCTGTGCTTATAGTGTACAATATTATATTTTATGTATAGATGCACGTGTGTAAAATAATAATAATAATAACAATTACAAAGTTAACCGCAGGTGCTTACTAATAATTGAATATATATACGTGTACGACGTAGGTACGTACATTTAATTGGACCGGAGATAAAATAACAAAGTAACCGAGTAAACGGCCGCGTGTTATACCTATGCATAAATTGGTGTGTGCACCGTTTCAATATTATATTATTTTGTCGTGGGACCGGCTGCGACGTATACTAATAAACGTTTCGGAGCAGCGCCAATTTGGTGGCCTCGGCACAATACAATAGAATAAAACTCACTCACCCCCGACAAAACACATAAACGAATTTATGCGTCAGACTTACGGTGATATACAAAGCCAATTTACCGCACACTATATTATAATATTGTATTATAAATTATAATGTATATTATGTTGTATAGCGCCGCGACGACGTTTAATTATTTGCCCGCGTTCAAGCGGATTCGCAGCGAAAAGGGTTTTTGTCGTCGGAACGATGGTGCACCTATATTCACGACAATAATAATTAGTACATTAGTTCCAAGTCCATACCGAATTTCATCTAATTGTATGTGCTTAGAATTTTAGATGTTTTTGAATGGATATTTTTGTTCCTCGGCTTGTTATAGTTTACATTGGGATTTACCGCATGACGCCGAATCAAAGAGTACAACTTTTTAAGACTATTGAATCCAACAATATTTTGATAAAGGTCGAACAGTGATAGTTAATGTGGTATTAGAAAGATCTAATATTTTTACTATTATAATAATTATTAATAAAGACAAACTGCAGTTGAACATTTGATTACAAAACGATAATAATATAAAGATATTACAGTTAGATTATTGTGGCATCCCCAATTTGTGACAAATTTACCTGTGTAAACATTTTATACTTACGACTTGGATTGATACAAATATTTATTTAAAGACACGAATTTTACACAATATAGTAATAAACAATTATTATTTTTAATTTCGAAATTATAATAGTTATAATACACTTTTTTTTTTTTTAAATCGTAGTTAATATTATTATGAGTTTTTTTAAATAATTATGAAAAATACACATTTGCTTGTCTTTTAAACTCAATTTTTATTTTTTA
Organism: Diuraphis noxia; assembly: GCF_037042655.1. NCBI lineage: Eukaryota > Metazoa > Arthropoda > Insecta > Hemiptera > Aphididae > Diuraphis > Diuraphis noxia. Next base: position 13,628,018 of record NW_028301714.1, on the reverse strand, counting down.
ATAGTCATACTTATTAAAATACAACGTAGGTATGATGTGTATGATAGATGAATATGTACCTAATGTAACGAATGTCTGATAAAACCACATTGCGATTGTTCGTATTCAATGAATTGATGAATAACGATATCAGATAACGGAAGTACCTACACTGTAGGTATAATATAATAAAACTGATATAAAACTTATTTTCAGTGTGTCTACGCCATAATGTTCAAAACTTAAAAATCTATAGACTTATAAAAATAACTTCATTGTAAGTTACAACTTATAAGTATCACAACGAATGCCGTGTATTTAAAATATATAAATTAAACCAAGTCGTTATTGTAAAATTTTTGCACAAGTAAATTTTGCACAAATAGGCTGTACCCAAAATGAATTATTATTTTTTTTAGCGCAAATGAGTAATTCTTGATATTCTGTAATAGATAATCCTTTGTATCCTGACTTCAAAGTGTCGACTCATGTCTCACATAGTTCGTTAGTTTGTATTATGTTAACTCACATGATAAGATTAATTTATATATATTTATTAAATCATAAAATAATTTGATATTTTTTACATTATTACTACGGAAAGGGTTAAATATAGGTAATAACAATTGTACTGCATACTGTTCTGCTATATAAAAACGATATAAACTACTATTTTTCATAAAATAAATTATTCTTTTATCATGAGTCTACACAAAAAACTAACGAACCGATTTAACTGCACTGAAGTCTTATTTTTATGTCGGTATGTTACATGCTAACAAATAACGAAAAAATGTTTACCGTAATACGAACATCTTTGGACTTGGGTGTAATAATTACCATCATTTGATATATTAAATAATAAATTAAAACGAAATATAGAGAAACATTTTTTCCATCATAACCCTTTTTTATTTTTTACCAAAATATATATTTATGCTTTAAATTTCCGATACCATTTTTATTAAATATATTTCTATACCCTATACTATAATATTAAATAATATTATAAACGATAATTATTATTTTCTACCTACATAATTCAACACAATTTATTTAGCTAATTATGTTTTATAATTATAAGATAATCGTTAATTTTTTCGAACTGAATCATATTCTTGAATCTGTTAAATTGGCTTACTTGTAGTGACTGATAATTAGTGATAAGTATTCTTATGTATAGTAATCGATTTGGTTGATAAGACTTTTTGGTAGAGGTGATAGTCATATTATGTGTTTCTGAACCGATTATTATCGTGGATTTCAGGTGAAACCTATCGGAACAAGTCTGACTACCTGTACCAATTGGACGCTAGTATTCGTTGTCACCTATGTGTCTATCGAGCTAACTCGGTGGCTTGGCTATGCGGGCTGCTTCCTCACATTTAGCATATTTTGCTTGATGGGCGGTGCTTTTGCCGCGTCAGTCATACCGGAAACGAAAAACAAGACGTTGGCCGAAATACAGCTGAAACTCGTCGGAAAGTCTAAGGCCGTCCCTATAGCAGTGGACGTTGTGGAGAAAGTGGAGCAGGTTCAAGCGACCACCACGATTCCATAAATTTCGACTTCTTTCAAGATCTCTGTTGACGTTTTCCGAACGAGAATTACTGATCCATTTAAACAGCACCGTGTTCAAAACCCTATTCCGTCCCCATGTCCCTTGATAATAATATTTATGTGTATTTCTTTTCCATCCACAATTCATTGAAATTTATATGTATACATATGATATATCATAATATAATATGCATTGTTTACAGGCCATCCCTTTTCAAACACGTCTACCGCTGTATTGCAAGAAAAATCTAAATAAATACAATGTTATTCAGCAAGCATTTCATATTTTCATCATTCAATAACAATCAAATTTGATTCACATTTGTTTTTTTTTCTTTCTTGTATAAATACTTAGAAACCATACTGTTATAACTTATCTTTAATATTGTAATCCCCTTTAAAAAAAAAAATGTTGTAAAAATCTTAAACCATGTAAACATACCACAACTGTAACTAATGGCCATGTAGTTGCCGAGTTTTTTTATTTGATCAATAAAAAAAAAAAAAAAAACAATCAAATTTATTCAAACTCTGATTCTTGGATTTTTTAAGTACTTTTGACTTTATTTTAAAAATTTTGAAATTTGTATACCATTTAGGAAGTGTCTTGTAATGACACGAATTATTTTAATTTTTTTTTTAAATACTCATGTAGTTGTTTTAGATGATTTTTTTTTAAATATTGAGTATCCAAGATCAAAATTTGACCTACAAGTTACAGAGTTATTTAAGTTTTACACTAGGTACCTATTATAAAGATGAGAAGTCCATGATCATATTAGATATTATTAATAATTTCAGCTATCAATTAGATAGGTAATAGTAATCTTTCAATATTTTATATTTTATAAAAATTGTATGAGGATATAATAATAAGTAGAAGATTAATTATTATGTATATCTAATTTATAGTACTCGTTAAAGATTCAAACATTTATTTTCAAAAAAAAAAAAAAAAATCGGCCTAATAATTTACATTAAAAATATAGTTGGTTCATATTTGAGAATGTGGATTAATAATTCAACTTCAAAATTCGAAAAATTTTAGCAAATATAAAACCATTGTAAAAGAAAATCGTCACGTACCTATATATAGGACATGTTCTGGAGTTAAAAGTTGTTGAACCGGCGACGTGTGTTTATTTTTAATCTGAAAATTCGAATTTCTCAAATAGTTTTATAAATCGCAACAACAATTTGACGTTTTCGTTTTCTGCAACATAATTTTTGATTCTTAGATTCAGCTTAATTACAATCGAGCGATTTAAAGTTATGTATAATGTTTTTTACGAAAATACTTATTGTTAGTACCTAAGTTAAATTTCAATTGTACATAAACTGAATGACAATATAGCTGATGAGGTAAACGAAATGTGTAGATTAAGACGTGACCCTATCCCTGAACGAATCGCGTGACCATTTATTATGCAGAGGTCGAAAATAAAATGTTTATTATCATGACATTGATGTGTATTATTATGGTCTAACAACAACTTAAAGTTTCAATATTATTCATAAATCATAATAGTTATTCCATATTTATATAACATGCATGCAAACTAAGTTTATTTTATCTGTGTCTTTTAGGTATAGTAATTTATTTTTATCTATAGATACTATAAGTATATAAGTTTAAAAAAAAAAAATGCCAGTGAATGAACACTGTGTGTATATCAGTTAGGTTGATCTGTAAACAATTTTGCTTTAGTTATTTTGTAAGTATTCTCCTCACTTGGTCAACTGAATTTGTTGTTAAAATTTATACTATTCAATTTTTAACCTAGGAATTATAAAAAGATATAGAGATAATAATAGTTACATAACATTATTAATTTATAACGGTTAACATATAATTTATTAATAGTGTACAAAATTATGAGAAATTAAAGTATTGCTAAGATTTATATTAATTTTTAACAAATACAGATTACATCAGAACCTAATCAGTTTAATTATTGCAATAAAGGTAAACTTAATATTAAATATATCATAATATGTGAATAATATTGTATTGTTTAATGTTCGAATGAAAAAATATAAATACCAATGAGTAGAATTGTTATGAATATCCATAAAACAAAACGACTTATTCACTAGAAATACTATATCGTTATAAGAAATTTAAAGTTTTTTAAAAACAAAAATGCAAAACTTTAGACAGTTTAATACACATGCAGTACCTATACCTAACCTATACACCACGACCACACTATTGTTATTTTGTACATTATGTCATAATCAATATAATAAATTAACTAGATATAAGATTTTTATTTATTTCATATATAGGTATAAATGTATAGTCAGTTTTTCTCCTGTAGTGACCTATACTAAAAAATTGATTCATGCCTAAAAATTGTAATATTAATACAACAATATTATCATAATATATGTACTTATCCACATTTTTGTTGTTATACCACTTGTTAGATTGATTCGTTATATAACAACAGGAAAACAATTAGAGCTTGTAATATACTAATATAAACATAAACAAAATATCGTAAGATAATTAAATATTAAAATGTATACAATTTGACCTTGATGGAGCGGCTATCAAATTAGAAATGCGATTTGATCGAATGTTATAATACATAAATATCCTGCAAATAAAACGTAGATGATGTATCGATATTGGAAAAAAATTGTTAACAATCCTCGTTCTAGTAGACAACGGAGATCAATGGAAATCGTTGTATTGTCATGTGCACGTCTTATTGTAGTAATGAAAATAATAACGAAGTAGTTGGGTGTGACCGGATATTATGTCCTTTGACCACTGATTTTCATACATTGAGTATTGCGTCGTTAATCGTTATGACGTTTCAAGCTGACCAAAACGTGGGAAAACGCCAAAGAACTGTTTTGTACCTGACTTCAGGATTTTAACTTGTAAGTATTGAGGCGAAACGTCAATAACACAATAAGCTTTGAAACTATTACAAATAGGTTTTTGCCACCAGTGTAATATTTAATATATTTAAATGCTTCCTATTATTACACTGAAATAATAACTGGCATTTTTTATAAACAAATTATTAAGATATATAAAAGAGAATACAGTAGAAGCTACTTATTAGGAACACTTTTGGACTAAGGTGAAATATGTCGATTAACTAATTATTTCTAATAAGCGATTGGTTTTATTTATTATAAAAAAAAAATTTATAATTTAAAAAAAAGTACCTACATATTATATCAATTGTGAAAAAAATTATATATTATGCAAAATATGTAATTATCGTTGTCTATTTTTTGCATCAAGTAACTTGGTGGCCATGGTTTCGTAAGAATAATGTCCCTCGAAGTATTTTTCAACCACATGATTCTGAACTGCTCTCTTGAGGACACTTGGAGCTTCTACAATTTCTTTGCTTGATGGGGATGTGCCTCACTGTTTTCTTCTTTGTCGTCAGTGTCAGCCTGATAAAATTTTTGACGGTTTCTGCAACACCGAGGTATCAATCCAATCTTCATACACTTTTCTTCTATGATATATATGTATCATTTGAATTGGCGCAAATATGGCGGGATTCTATGCAGGGGAGGGGGAGTTGAGATCTCTCAAAAAATGTTTAACATCCAAAACACTGTTCAGATATGGTGTTATGGTGTCATAATATATACTGTACAGTAAAGATAGTTTTTTGAATTTCATCAAAATAACTTATCCTCTCTCCCAAATTTGAAGTCTATTTGTGCCTTTGAATTATGAATTTAAAAATAAGCTTTTCCAAATGATAAAGTAACAGATCATTAAATTACAAAAATTGACATGGAGATGATAAATATCAAACTTTAAAAATAGTGTATTTAGACAAAAGGTATTGCGTAACAAATAATTGTGTTTTTATCATCGGTAATTATATGTGCGCTTATTTTAATTGTATAATAATCGAACATTTAGTTGTACGTAATAAGATCGTATTTAGAAGATAATATCGATCTGCGATTCCAATGAATCATCGACAATAATGAATTATACATGTTTATAAGTCTGATTAGAATTCTTAAAGATTCATTGTTTAATGCAAGTAAAGAAGTTTCCAATAAAAAATTCGCACACACTAAATACAACAAACAGAGATAAATAATAACATAATATACGATGTAATAAAATTTTAAGTACCTATAGCTTAGAATCGAAATATATGTATATTATGTCACATGATGACATTGAATTTGGTATTCCGTATACAATGTTGAAGTTAAAAATAAATATACATAGTAGGCAGTAAATAATAATAATATTATGATGCACTATTAATACTACGAAACCGAGAGATACATAATATTAACGATTATATACTAATTGCTTGCTCAAACGTAGTCAAGTGCCTCACGATTGTTATAGAAATGATCATAATATTATGTCGTCTATATTATCTTTAAGACGCTAAAAAAATCGTTTTCTCTCGATGGCCATAGCAATAAAACGTCTTTTTTATGAGACTTATACTGCGGGAATCGCACTACTACTGAGTGTGCATTTCATATTATATCACACATGGTTGGCGTACTCGTCAATTACCCGACTAAAGGTCGTATCATAACTTTAAGATGTACCTACGAAAATTAAAATATTATGTGTAATTATTTTAAAACGTTTGCACAGTGCACACGTTTTAATTATTCGTGATTCGTCATTATAACATTATTAATAATTAATAATTATTATGGACGAATTTAATTTTGTATTTTTTAATAATACATTTCAATACTGCTCGGCCGTGGATCAAAACATTATCATATCGTCCCTGATGAGTGATGAACGTAAATTCGTAACGCATTAAAGATTGGGAACGCGTATGGTTATATCAAAATATCGACTCGGGGACACGGTTTAGTTGGCTACAATATATTCCATATATTACTATTATTATTAATTATCATGTTCGTTGGCCATTTCATGACATAAAAATATAAAATGTCCGCCGAATTGGTCTCGTCAAGTAAATGGTGGTACCTATAATATAACAATAATAATATATATATATATGTATATATTTATATGCGAATAACGGACGTATAACAGTTGAATTAGTATATAGTATAACATCGTACATTCGTACCTATACGGGAATATTATCGTATACCGTAATAACTGTCGAAATATATACTCTTCTGAAAGTCGGATATATTATTTCAAAGATCAGAATCAAAAATTTGCTTAAATTAATATTACGGTAGGCAATTTTCATTTTGTTCAACAGCCCGTTAGAAATAAGTACCCATACTCTATATGATTCAAAATTGTTGGCTAATTCGTCGTTAATACCACTTCCCGTGACAAATTCCTGTGGATTTACCCTATATTAATCTCCATAAAAGATTGTTAATATTCAATCATAATATATTATCGCATTTTTAGCATTGTAAAGGAGAAACAATTTTTAAAATTGGTACCTAATAACAAATTGCTAGTTTCTTATTCTTCCATACTAAATTGTAAAACCAAAAATAACTATATAATACACAAAAATATATTTATTATTATTTCTATAAAAAGTCTCAAATTTGCAATAAAAAAATTAAGGGCAACTTATCAAGATAAAATATAGCTTATAGATTCATGGGATTGTGTAGCTTTCTGATGGTAAAAAATTTTAAAATCAGTGAAATAGTTCCAGAGATTAAGCCAATCAAACGAACAATTTTTCTTCTTTATATTCTATAACGCTTTAGTAGGGGTCGAATTTTGAAAAATCCTGTTATAAGGGGTTTTTGTATTATAAAATGAAATTACTGACACAATTCCATACTCATTCTTCAGTGGTTCCGGTTAGGTGATTTTTAAAATTTTTTAATTTTTAACCCCAGTAGTGGTTGAATTTTGAAAAACCTTTTCTTAATGGGTGTCTACACAATGAAACAAAACTACTGTCTGAATTTCGTACTCATAGCTTCAGCTGTTCCGGCTAGGCGATGATGAATAACTCAGGACAAGTCATTTTATATGTATAGATAATGAATATGTACATTATTATGTATATAGTATATATAGTGGTCGCCGCTCATTATGATCACGGTGCATTATTATTATTTTATCCAACTTTCGTTTAGTGTTATCAAACGGATTATGCTATCAGTTATGTCCCGTACTAAAGATTAAATTAAGCGGCGACCACTGTATAATAAAATGCATCAATGTATAATTACAATTAAATAAATCATTGTTATAATGATATTATTTTATTTTACATTTATAATATACCTATTATATATAAAAATTCTCTGAAGTATATGCAACAATATACCATTACAATATATATAACAATAGTCAATAGAGAATCAACTCGTACACACCTAATAATGACCAGGGAATCAAATAATACATAAATGAGTAGGTCTCGGGAATCAACTCACTTATTGAGAAATTAAGTATGGGCAAAATTTATATGTTCTAAATCCAACCCTACGATCGACTAGGTACCTATAAATCGGTGGAATTTACAATCTCCCGATACTTGCCTATTATATAGGTACGTTACACCAGCACCACAACCTAAGCTTTTTTATTTTAAATTGGTTCCATAATTTAGTAACTGATTAGTAACCATTCGTAACCACAAAGTTGGAATTCGTAACCTAAATCAAGCACCAGAAAAACCGTTTTTCTCAACCGGGTGCTGGTGTAACGTTACACCAGCACCCGCTACATCGGAATAATCTACTTAGAAAGTTCAAACCTAATCTAGGCTTTAGTAACCGATTTAAAATAAAAAAAGCTTAGGTTATGGTGCTGGTGTAACGTACCTCTATTATATCTATCTAAATCATCTCAATCCTACTTGAGTTACGCGAGAGTTATTTTTTAATTACTAAATTAAAGTTATAAAAAAGTTTTAGCTATAGTTATAACTTTTTTAACCAATATGTAAATTGGTATAATAATTTACATATATATATACGAAGTATATATATATATCGGATTTCTAATTTATGTTTCAAAATATATATACAGTCAATACAGTTATTTCAATTAACCAACTTTTAAAACTGTCATGTGGTTTCTAATGCCTCTTGGTTTATATAGTAATTGGCATAATTTTATCAAATTATAAAAATATTATCATTTTACCACCAAAATCCAGTTTTAAAACAGTGATTTATACATATGAAAGGAAGTTGATTTTTGCAGGAATGGAAGGGTGTGAAAATTTTAAATTAATTTAAATTAATAAAAACAAGTCTTCCAAAACATTCATCTTCATGCGTTTATTTTATCGATACATTATTCGTTCTACTATGAAAACAAATCACCACTTACTGCAATTACGCCCACGACATACCCTGTAAATAATGTTATAATATTGTTCTACATTGAATACTTTGGAAATATAAATATATAAAATATCGTTTACTATATATTATATATTGGTAATTGGGGAAGTTATCGTGAATTAATGGCAAAATTAGCCAAAGCAAATTAAGGACAATCACAGGGAGCAAGGGAAATATTGATAAAAACTGTGCTTATGATTTAGAATTTAGGAATGCCGTAGTCATGTACTTCATATTACTATTCTTACTTTATTATTACTATACAATTTCAACATTGTACAATAATAAACGTAATCAAAACCGATGGAGAACAATCTATTGCGATAAGCGTTTATCTTATCAATTAAATTATGACTAAGATACTTTACTCATTCCATGAAATTATTTGCATGGCCTGAAACCACACTGAATGTCTAGGTGGACAGTTAAAAAAATATACACGTGTATTTTTAATAAACTATGTAGGTACACAATGTTCCTTAATAGTTATTATTTAAGTTATTTTGAAATGATCACTTATTACTTCCCTTATATTAATATTTAGAGTAATGGAAATTTAATTTAAATGTATAATTATTACGTTAGTCTTAATTAAATGTTGTTGCAAATAATTTAGCTACTATGTTACTTCCAAATTTAAAATTCAAGACAAAGACTATAGGTGACTATAGTAGTATAATAAGATATTTCACTTTTGCATTGATAGCAAAAATATATTTGTGGCTTATTGGTGAGGCGCGGTCGTACGCTCAATCTGCGGAAACGCACTGAGCGTACGTACCGGCCGCAGTGGCTAGCTCCCGGATGGGTGACCACCCGGGATTTTTAGCAACATATCCTTGCCACACATACACAAACACGTGTTACAACCCTACCCACTTAAAAACCTACTGACAAATATACAAAATAACCCCTACCGTACCACCCCACACCCAATGGCCTATGTTGCCGCGGGTTCTCCTTCAAAAAAATAAATATATTTAGCTTTAATTGCAATATTATCATGCTTTACTGACAAGCTTTTCTTAAAACATACTCCCAGACGGCGAAAAACATTAGCTACTGTTTTATCAATTATGGTTTTAGACCACTTTCAGTCATTGTACTAATTTACTACCTAATTATTGACTAGAAATGTCTATTGAAAATTACTTAGCTATTATATAGATTTGTTTTGTAAAAAAATCGTACACAATTATTCATATACATATAATGTATTTATATTGTTAAATACTTACCAACAAAATTTTATGCGTTTAAACTTTGTGCGTTGATTCATGATTGTAATTTATTTGTATATTATTTAAAAATAATATTATGACTTATGAGTTATAGGTACAATTCAATCTGTGATATATATCTAACACAGTTATTACACAACAAATATAGTATTTTTTTTTTTTTTTTTTATTGAACAAAAGACATCGGTGACAACGGCCATTAGTCGTAAACGTTACATTATAGATTACATTTTTTTTTTTTTTTTTGGGGGGGGGGGGTATTTTACATATAATAATATTAAATTAAGTCGTACAATTTGGACCGAGGGCTGCGTCTAGGGTGGTTGGGATGTTCAGCTGATCGAGTGCTTCTGTGTATTGTCGGCATTCTTTGAGGATATGATGTATTGTCAGTTCGGTGCCGCATGTTGTGCAGATAGGTTTTTCGTCTTTTGACATGAGGTACCCGTGGGTAAGTCGGGTATGCCCGATGCGGAGTCTAAATATAGTATTTAACACGTGTGTTGTGTATGTATTATGATTATTCAACAGTATGCATGCAACCGGTATCATACGACAAGTCATGTCTCGGCAAAACAGGCTAAGACCGTAGACTTTTCAACAACATTATAGGTGCTATAGTAAAACATTATTAATATTTGTATTTAATATCTTGAAAGTATTGATTATTATTTATTGCGCGAGCTCTCGCAGAATTCAACGAAAATAATAAATATGCGTATATATGAATCGTCTAGTCTTGTCAAATCATCATCTATTTTAGTCAATCTAAAAAAATCTGCGTGCGTTTACAATCGCTGTAGATACCGCAGGTAGGTACTTTACGTGTTATTATCATACACGAGTGTCGTGGCCAATTGGTAGTAAGATTTTCGGTAACGTTTCATTGTCGACGTGACAATAGATATATTATGCGAGCACCATTATTTAAAACAAGATTATAATAATATAAAACGTATGCACATTACGGGTCGATAATAAAAAGGTAGTTTGAAAATATTACATTCATAAAAGGTGTACAGTGTAATAATAAATAGTATTTTACATATTGTGTGTATAATTCACTCTGTCATTATAATAATATACAGTGTTCATAAGCTCGCATCAAGAACGACGAGCGTGTAATAAAAGGTATACTTATGTAGTTATGTGTATGGGTATTAGATTACGGACAGTTGTTTATGTTTTAAAAACGTATGTCAATAGAACAAACTGTAAAACATTCATCTTTCAAACGGATATAATATAAAGGTTGCGCCTTGAAAGCATATTAGGCACACTAAAACAATAATGCCAAATTACGCAAACAATAATTATTTTGAATATTTTAAGAAGCCGCCGCACAAGACTCAGATAAAACTTAATCACCAACTAGTCTTGGGAAGTCGGTGCGAATGTATACCATGTGCATTTAAATCGTACGTTCCAAATCTCGATAATCTGACAGAATTATGTTCAGTGTAGTAAGTGATAAAATACCTCAGATTGTTTTCGCGTTATTAGGTACGTACCAACAATATATTTACATAATAATAATCATAATAGCACAATGTAAGAACTAATATTATATATAATCTTGTACCAATTAGCCGGGAAGTAATATAATCGGTCCAATGAAATCGCTCTAATTTGGCATCAATTTATAGATGTGTCTCGAATATTTGGATATGCACCTAAACAATTAATATTACGAGTTCCATATTAATATATTCCATATTGATTAATTGTTATTCGAGTCGATTGGTGTTCCTGGACTGTGCAATGTCATTTTTTCTCCTTGTCCAATTTATATAGTTTAATATACGTCGCTAGATTGTAACAATAATATAACTAATTATTATTATGAATAAGTGTATCGCAATCCGTTCAAGGCACTGGAATCATAATTATTATAATATATTGAAATGAAAATGATCAAATAGGCAATGAAGTATAATGTAAAATAAAATATTGTTGTTGTCAGACGTCCAAATCCACTGGCATATCAGTTAACTCAAATGTTACTAGGTATAATATAATACACCCAATTATGCATTTACCCAGTGTATATTTATGACATCGAAATGGTTCTTTAAATAATAATGATCACGACATGCAGGACGCGCATACCACATAAATAATTATACAATTCGTATGGGATATGTATATTGTATTATAAGTTAGGCAATCGATAAAAAAAAAAAAAAATACATCTCAAATCAATTACTATAAATGAGCACGACACAACAGTGGTAAGACTGAAATTCGAAATCAAGGGGGAGAGAGATTAGAACGATTACAATTTTAATATCAAAAGTTTTTGGGCTACATAGAAATTATTTTTTTCTGACCAATTTCTTGTAACCGATAATATGCAAGTGGAAAAACTATCCAACATAACCATTCGCCGCTCTGCTCTTCAAATACGCCACTGCGAAACGACCGTAGTTGTTTGTTTCGTATTAGTTTTCATAATCGACCAAACCGTTGACGGTAATTTAAATGATTATACAACAATGTACAAGTGTGCATGTTCTCTTTAAAGAATAAAACATCGAGTATCGAATTTTTTTAAAAATATTTTCGATCAATTTAATGACGTTGAATAATTTTGGTGTTCAGAAAAACGAAATTGTTTTAGCAATAAGCCCACTAATATTAAAAATATAATATGTATAGCCACCAACCGGTTTTCAACTATTATTATTTATTGCCGAAAAAGAGTAGTAATAAAACGTCCACAAGTAACTCAAAATCAAACTTAAAATTAATTAATAAATTTGTTTTATTTTTTGTTATCTTTATCTTTCTACAAAGTAATAACTATTAAAACCTATTTGAACATGTGACATGTAATATTTTATTTATTCGTCTTATATTCCATCTATTAATACCAAGGTATATTTTTTTATTTTTTTTTATTGATCCAAAAATATATTTACAACCCGGCATCTATGGCCATTAGTTACAGAAATTAGTTAATTACAGAAAAATTTTAGATGGAGTAGAATAAATTAGTTGATTTTAAGAAATCTAACATCTTGATGTTGTCCTCTGTTTCTGGTCCTAGAGCGGTGTCGAGTAACGTGTCGATTCCGATCCTTTGTCTATCCTGTTCATATTTGAGACATTCTGATAATATGTGTTTTACAGTCAGCCAGAAAAAACTCCAGCCCTGGATAGTTATTTTCACAAATAACACGCATTTACTTACCTACCTAGCTATACCTACCTACGTATAAACAAGGATTTCGTTTCGTCCCTTTGCAGCGTCTCTGGGAGCGTTCGTCATCGGCACAGTGCTCGGATGGTCCTCGCCAACACTGACAATGTTTGAGAATGGGACCGCTGTTAGCTTCGAAGTGTCGGCCATGGCCGCGGCGACCGCGTGCTCGCTGTTCGGCGTGGGCGCCGTGATCGGTGCCGTTCCGGCTGGTGCCGTGTCGTCAGTATTCGGCCGGCGCGTGTCGCTCATCGTCAGCGAGGCCCACGTGGTCTTCGGGTGGCTGATGATCGCGTTTCCGAAGGCCGCACGGATGCTGTACGTGGGCCGGATATTGCAGGGCGTAGGGTGCGGTGCCATGTGCACCATAATACCCATGTACATCGGCGAGATAGCCGAACCCGAAATCAGAGGTTTTTATTCCAACCGTTTTTTTATTAATATATTATGTATTATATTTTATATATATAGGTCATAAGCTGGTTTTTAGATTTAAAAAACATTATGATAATATAGTATGTCTCCCCGAACAAAACTAGATGAAACGAAAATATTATATCCGTCTGATGATAGCATATTGTATTTCGGATTTTTACGACGACTAGCGGTATTCGAAGAATGTTATGCACTGGAGAAAATAAAAAGTTAGACGTGCACTCCGTCCTAACAGTTATTGCCACGTATAGTATTTACACATTGAAAAAAAAAACACTTCTGTAAAAGAAAAATGATCGTTACGAAAATTTTAGATTGAAAAACTTGATAACAATTATGTAAATATTAATAATTCATAATTGAATGTTATGATGAATAATACTTAAAAAGCGGAAAAGTGGGTATCGCTCTGCTGTACATTAGGTGGTGGGGTGGACCTATGACTAGGGTAAGTTAGATTTGAATGCAATGATAGGTATCATTGTATACGAAAAACAATTCTGAACGGAGATAATTTGTCAGTCTAAGGTATATTATATTTAAATATTGTCATATATTCTATTTTGAAACAAATATTTTATTTTTCAATTAAGACGCATTTAGCATAAGGCATGGTTAATCAATTTTTCCAAAAACATTGCATGTAGTTATCATAATTCATAATACCTTATATTATCATAGATATACATATACCTGGGTTGAGGATAAATCGTTATCATTACGCGATTTCATAAAAATTTAAAACTCAAACGCTCAAAACATTTTTCCTATAATGACGCTTACAAATTTTTTTCTATAGCTATTTGAAGCAAAACTTATGGAAAACTTAGTGTTGAATTTTATAACCTTAGATATAAATACAATCAGTATTATGAATTTTGTACTACAAAATAATTTGCAAATATTCATGGTGTTGACGAATTTTAGTCAATATTTGAAATTCAAATGCTAATAAAAATTTAATTTGAATTTCCGGTGGACATTTTTTTTGTGATATAGATTGACAAATTTAGTAAGTAATCTTGTATTAAATTTTCAAATCTTAGATTTAAAAAGAACATTTTTTATGAATTTCTAGCTTAAAACAATTTGCGAATTTTTGTGATTTTTACGTATTTTGTCAAAATTCAAAATTTTAATGCTTATAAAAAAAGATTGTGACTATAAATTTATTTTATTTTTCGACTGATATTGTAACAATTTGTTAAGAGCCTTGTATTAAATTTTCAAGATTTTTTACCCAAAAAATAAATTCGAAAATTGCATATACCTACCTATGAATAGTTTAACTTAAGTCAAACATTTTTGAAAATGTCATGGTGGATGAAATGGAAAAAATTCATGGTTTTGACGAATTTTTGTCAAGATTTGAACTTTAAATGCTAATAAAAAAAAAATTGTGCCTATGTATTCTTATAATTTTTTAATCACTATAAGAATAACTTATGAAAAACTTTTTATTAAATTTTCAAGTATCTACGACTTATAGTTTTTGAATAATAACAAATGTTTAAAATCGTTTGAGGATAAATCGTTATCGTTATGCTATTTCGTAAAAATTTAAAATTCAAATGCACATAAAATTTTTCCTATAATGATGCTTCGAGTTTTCTCTATAGCTACTTGAAGAAAAACTTATGGAAAACTTAGTGTTATATTCTTAATCTTTAGTTATAAACAAAAAATAATTTATGATTTTTCAACTTCAAAATTACTTGCAAATTTTCGCGTTTTCGACAGATTTCGTAAAAATTTGAACTATAGACGCTTATAAAAAAAAATTGTGCCTATGTATTCTTATAATTTTTTAATCACTATAAGAATAACTTATGATGAACTTTGTATTAAATTTTCAGGTATTTTGATTGGGCCAAAAAATAATTCTCAAAAAATCGAAAATTTCAGTGGTCTATAAATATTTAAAAAAAAGTCAAACTGTATATATATAACACTAACATAAACGTTTGGTGAAAATTTCAAGTATTTACAGTGATTAGTTTTTGAATTACAACCATATAAAAAAATCGATTTTGGTCGAAAACTGGTTTTACGTAAAAGTTCCCGTTTTTCTGTAATTTTTTTTTTGTTTTTCTCGAATTTTTTGAAAACTGTTGGAAAATGTTTACTTTTGACCTTTTATAATGCACCAAGGATATTCACTTTTACATTGGAAACCACCCCCAAAGTTTGAAATCGAAGCACTATTTCGACTAGTTATGCTGTACACAGACACAAAAAAAAAAAAATAAACATCATTGTAAAATCAATACATTCATCACTTCGTTCAGAATCTAAAATGGATAATTTATTATATGTACAATATAATATTATTTAGAATATACGTGACAAATTATTGACGAAACATAAATAATTTAATGTTACGTCCGAATTGTTAGTACCTATATATTTTTTGATATTAGTGATATTTTAATCATTAATATATTATCTTTATGGCGGATAAATCATAATTCATCATATTCTGTGTCTTAATTAATAATATTTTATTTCATTGATAACAATAATAATATGATACATTATGTTAAAAATACAAAATTTAAATATGCAGTGAAATTTCGAAAAAGTCGAATATGCATAAATACTTTTAATAATGTGTAATATCCGGACACTAGAATTTTCTCCTAATTTTTTCTATACCTATTAAAATCTACGTTTAACCGTTTCTTGCCCACATAACTTGTCAGTATTTTAGGATTTCTCGGTGGATTATACCAGTTGTTCGTCGTGTCCGGCATCCTGTACTCGTACGTGCTCGGCAACTTTTTAAATTACACGCAACTCAACTTGGCGTGTGGCTTGTGGATGGCGGTCCACATACTGGGAGTGCTGTACATACCGGAATCGCCGTATTTTCTGATTCAAGAAAACAGAAGAGTCGACGCCGAAGAGGCTATAGCCCGGATTCGGGACCCCAGTCACAACTGCAAGACCGAGCTCGATGAGATACAGGTAAGACCAGTAATCGTATTACATAGCATAACATAATATTAAGTTATTTTCACTTGTATTTGGCCGACCGTACACATATTATTATGTGCTTAATTCTGACGAACGTTAACGGTCACAAAATGAGTGCGATGTTTATGTGACAATTATTATATGTCACGACTACCGGCAGAAATTCGTCGAAGAAGAGCAAAAGAACAGTTACACTGCGCGTGAAGTGCTCGAGAGGGACGTGAACCGAAGGGCTCTGACGATCGGCATCGGTTGCATGTTCTTCCAGCAGATGACCGGCATTAATGCCATCATATTCTATATGAAACACGTGTTCGAGATTTCGGGAAGCGACATCAGTCCCGAAGTGTGCACTACCGTCGTCGGCACGATACAGGTATCCGATACAGAATATTATCATAGTACAATATAAATTACAAATATTTTACAACTAAAGCTGACGATTCCGTACTCTCATCCATTCTGCTCGCTACACCTATCCCTACTCTACTACTA
Source organism: Diuraphis noxia (assembly GCF_037042655.1). NCBI lineage: Eukaryota > Metazoa > Arthropoda > Insecta > Hemiptera > Aphididae > Diuraphis > Diuraphis noxia. The sequence goes on along the minus strand of NW_028301714.1, from coordinate 13,610,846 downwards.
CAGTTTCCATCGCTACCTATTTTTTGATCAAATGTACTTGATATTATGGTCTCTGTAAATGATTTTTTTTTCAATCTACGTGTAGAAAATGAGATAAGATTATTAGTTTTTCGACTATATTTTTTCAGGCCAATATTGCAGATATCAAACACTATGCGTAAAATAATAAGTTAAATCGAAAAACAACATGGTTTATACTGTTTATAGTTAGATGTATATTTATTAACTAAAACAATCGTTGGAATATTAATAATAATACTGCTTTTGTTCTGTGTGTCAGACGGCGTATTGTGTAGGCAATTTAAGTACATGGATGTTTTGAACTGTGAAACGTATTGTGAAACTTGTAATATTGGCTTACAGCCACATGGTGATATTATTATTTCAAATAAGTACTTATTCCGTACTACTGAAACTTCACGATAATAATAGTATTTGTTACCCATGGTCAACTTCGACATTCGATCTTGGAAGTTAAAAACATGAATTGTTTATTATAAAAACTGAAAAGTGTGTGCGGTAAAATTTAATATAATCGTACTTTATGCATAATATCATAACGGTAATTACATAATTGACGTTCAAATCAAACTGCGTTACTTTATTAAGTTATTCAGTTTACATAATTTTTAAACATTGTTATTTTAATTCTAATATACTGATCTGTAAGAGAATAAATTCAACGCATTAATATTCATGAAAAAGTGCATATTTATTTTAAAAGTATTAACTTTAAGTTTTTAAAAGTATATATTTATATATATATAAAAAAAAATTATAAAAAATTAATATACGAGTACCTATATAATCGTACAGTATATTTGTCGAGAGACGTAAATTTACTAATAACATACAATAATTTACACTATGAAGAGATATGACTCGAGAATTTATTTTGAAAATAATTAACTGGTCTCTGGTCATAGTTGACGGCCATCCCAAATTTAACGTATTAATCTTCACAACAATTTTCTTCGTTAGAAAAATCAGAAAAAACAGTTGCTCGCTCACTCTGTATATCTGTGCAAGAATTTATTAATCATAACATTATTTTTTTCTTTTAAACAAGATAGTTTAAAATCTATTCAATAATATTATAACACTAAATTAATTTGATAAAAAAAATTGATTATATATACGGCATGAACAACATGAAGAGGAAATTACTCATTGGTAGCACCTTTTAATTACATTAATAGGTCTCTACACTATAGTCGCAGTATTATAAACATGTTGACGCCTCTCGCTGAATGTTATAAAATTAATCTGCAGTTTGTAGTCCGTAAATAACAATATTCAAACTATTATAAATTCCTCTGGTGTGCTGTAATTAATATGTTAAAATGGAATCGTTATCAAATGCTCGTGAGTTAATCTACAACTATCGAAAATGTAGTACCAACCGTCTGTTACGATTTAAACGTATAATATCATGACTGATAGGTACTTGAAAATATTGTTTTTTATCTTTGATTCCCGTTGTATTCTTGTTTATTCGATGGAATAATATTAGAAGATGACGATTGAATGCAAAAAAAACCACGTTTTCATAAGACACGAAAACGTGATAGTTCTTTTTTTTATCGTTTATGTTTATCTTCATTTTTATTGCACTTATTATAACTATATATATAACAATAAATAAGACTATATTTCTTTTTCACAAATTATAAAATTTAAAAATGAGACTATTTATTCATATATATATATATATATATACAACTTATATCAAATTTTTGTTCACTACAATGGCTTATGGTATTTTGAATATTTTGATATAACTTTAAATCCTGTCCAGATTAATTTTAAACTCTTAAGGTATCTATGTTTTACACATAATTCATTGGTCACTACGAAAAATTCGTACAAATGTTTTGCCGTTATATTAAACGATCGGAAACCATGAATAACAAGTACAAGAATATTTTCAAATAACAATTAAATCCATAAAACTATTTTTTTTTATACATACTTCTTAGAATTTATTTTTCTACATTTTGTCTACCTATGCATATTGTGAGATGATACTAGAGTGTGATAAGTTTTTACAATCGTCTTGAATTTATGCTACACCCCCCCCCCCCTTCAGCCACAATCACTATTGATCATCCAATTTTTTAAATTGTTTATTCATCTACAGTTATAAACCTTGTTATAAACTAACAACTGATTGGTATAAAACAGTTAATAGTACAATTATTTTGATATTATTTATTTATTTATCTATATCAGAGTATATCTTTGTGTATACTTAGTATATTCAGTACATTTCTTTTGGTTTTTCTGACGAAATGTTGATAATATATTTTATATGACTCAATACAAATATTCCTAGCCAATTTTAGCATTCTAATTAAGTTAGGTTAGTTTAAACTATTTTTTTTTTTTATGAAAATCACATAAATAATAACATTTATTATAATCAAAAGTACAGGGATGTCATTTTAGGTTGTAACAGTAGAAAAACTTGCATTTTCATCTTGTACGTCATGTTATTTGTAATTTAAATATTTGTTATTGAAATAATATATAAGCACTTTTCTTAAACAAATAATAAAATGTTGAGGTTTTATCATTTTTAAACAAGTTAGAGTTTTGGGATATAAAAATAATAATTCGAATTATTTTTAAAATAACTGTGGAAATCTAAGCACCACTAATTTTCGAAAAATTGATTTTATTTTTGTTGTAATTTTAATTTTCCAGACATGACATAATAATTTTTAAAATATTCATAGTTTCTTTTCCATTGATATTGATTCATTTTTTATCGATCAAGCTTGAAAATGTAAATAAACGATTCCTCATAAATTTCCCTTATTTTATAGATATTTAAAAGCATCATTCAAAATGTTAAGCAATTGAAATTTGAATTTTGAATAATTGAATATTTAAACTATAATAATGATTTTAGTTATTTAATTACTCCTAATTCAAGAGGTATTAATTCTAGGAATATGAAACGTTTAGCTTATATGAAACGTATACCTAGCTATTAGTATTTTATCAGTGGCTTATCCAGATTTTTTTTTTTTTTGGGGGGGGGGGGAAGTGAGAGGCTCATATTTTTTTTTTTTTTAGAGTCTATCCAACTAAGATCTTTCATACATTTTTTGTATTCTGAAATGCCGTTGGTATTGCTATTTTATTACTTATTAGATTTTTGTAGAAACTTACATACCTACAAACTATTATTACATGGATTAATGGTTGGGTACTTATTTCGTAATATGTTCACAAGACATTGAAAACATATACACATTTTCCTGAAATTTCTTGAAGAGTCCTTAGCCTTACGGCTACGCCAGTGTATTTGCTATACACAATGAAATTAATTAAAAATAATTATACAAGAATATTGTTCAATGCATCTAGCATACTTATACTTATCATATAGTTAAATTTATAATATAAGAATTGTGATGTATAATATAATGAGTTTATTATTTATAAATAATGCTGTAATACCATATAATTGCTTCTAATAATATATGTATTAACTACTTAAAAAATAAAATTAATTCACAAAATAAAAAACTGTAACGTTTGTATAATTTAACATGAATTAATATTTTCTCAATTGCCTACGTTGTTAAACAGACGTGACCATTTGTCGCAACCTTATCGTTGTACATCGTTTAAATATAAATAACACCGTGAATAAAAAAAAATATTTTATTAACTTAAATGAAAAAGATTAAATTGGTTAGCCAAGATTTTTTTTAATGGCCTTCGGTGAAAAAAGTTGGTTACCACCAGACAACTACCTGACAAGAGATGAGTGAATATGTGTGGATATAATATGTAAAATATGAACACGTTGAATTGGGTCAACATGTTACGTATTTGAAAAAAAATGCTCATCTTGAGGTATTTATTTCGTCGTCCCTCCCCAATACCATTGCTCCTGCACCTGTATGATGTTTAACATTTTTAGTCATTCTTTAAAATTATGATTTTTTTTTTTTTTCGTTATTTGATATATACAATCTATATGTTATAATTAAAGAGCATAATATGTGGTAAGGGAAGAATTACATACCTTCTTTATTTAGATACATGTTAATGAATGGTCATAAAACAATATTTACATGAAATGCTGAATGTCGGAAGTCATCCATCACGGGCACTTGCAATAAATTTGACAATATAGATTTGAAATCTATTAACGTACTATTGTTATAGGTGGCCATGACATTCGTCTCTATGATGATAACGGACAAGTTTGGCAGACGTTCTTTAATGGTGTACACGATGACTTTGATGGGCATCTGTTTACTGGCGCTGTCATACTATTTTTTTTCAAAAAAATACAACCCCCACGTTGCCGAAACACTGGACTGGTTACCACTCGTGGCCATAGTGGTGTATATATCTATGTTTTCGATCGGTTGCGGTCCCATACCGTACATAATCATCGGGGAAATATTCTCATCAGAAGTTAGTCGTAAAATATTTATTTGCACCATATATTATATAATATAATATACTAACGGTGATCTGTATACATTTCACCGTCTACGTTTGCCACTATTACAATCATTGCCTAATATATTATAATATCATAAATCTTGAATGACGAAATTTAAATGTTTTGAAAAAATATTTACAAGCGAATTAGATTTTGAAATGCTCAGGTAATAATAACCAATAACTATTTATGATGACTTTTTGTAGCTCAAGTCGATGGGCACGGGAATGTCAATAGCCACCAATTGGATATTGGTGTGGCTTGTAACATGTCTGGCTGAACCTATGGACAAATTCATCGGGCCTAGTGGTACGTTTTTCGTGTACTCCGGGTTCTGCTTTATGGGCATGTTGTTCGTCGTAAATTGTGTACCAGAAACCAAAAATCGATCTCTAGCTGTGATTCAATCGGACCTCGAAAAGAAATAACAAATCGTATTCCATTTCACCGGTGTAAAACTGTTTAGGCTGCTTTACATGTAATTGTTATCAAAATTAAATGCGGTCTGGAGATAAGTATAATTATTACATGATACATGTACGATTATATTAATACGGTAAATAATTATCGATAAAATAAATTTATGTGATTTAGAAAATTAATTGTATACTTGATAAAAATATTTCAATTATCATGTTTATGAAAAATATTTCCATGATGTTCAAACATTATTTTTTTTATTATTAAAACGAAATATACCCTCGATGACATAGGCTATTGGGTTACAAAATGTTAGTTACATTGGGTTGAGTTTACATTGACAACTATTTTATATAAACATTATTATTTATGATAATTAATATGCTAAATAATATGCTCGTAAAGTTGTAAGATTTTAAAATATTAGTTGTATTATATAAACAACCTATACTCTATAGTATTTGAACATCGTGTAAATATGCAACTAAATTTTCATTAAATGAAAAGTAAATTTCCAAAGTGTTAAAAATATCTTATTGGAATGAAAACTTAGAACTCAAAAATTAAGTTAAATTCACTGTTTTGAGAATTGTACATGACACATAATATTTATTTATACATAGCTAGTATACGTGTGAACAACCTATCTTATAATGTTTTAGCGGTCCAAATCCAAATGTTGTGTAAAATAATAAGTTGCAATACATTAATTAAATTTTTAAGACCAAACGTATTAAACATATTATTTGTAATGCTTTGAGCATAGATAAATAAGCCCCAATTGTGTCAGTGTTTGCATAGTTAATTTATTAGTAGGTAAATAGTAATGAATAATATACTCCAAGCAATAAAAAACTTAGTACCTACTTAAACTTAAAACTATTTATTTATTTTAGATATTGTATCAAAATATAATAATAGAAGTTGTACATAGTAAACTATTTATGGAGTGTAAATAAACACAAGCCACAGTAATTAACTAATGAAGAACGTTTAATATTTAAATATTATAATTTACAAGCAACACATTAAATGTTAAAATATTTTTTATAAATTATATTCCATTCAAATCAAATAGAGAATTAATAAACAATGTACCCATTGAACATTTATGTACTCAAAATTAAAGATTTAACACTACAGTTTCAAACTCAAAGATGTTTACAATTAGATTTTAATTTATTCATACTAGCTGATATTTTATTTTGTCGTAGAAAACATTTAAAGTAATAACACTAATAACTATCTAAAATATTTACTTAAACTAAATGTTAAAATAACAATGTACGCGTCATTGGTTTTCGTGTTTAAATTAAAATACGTGAATACCTTGAAATTATTATTTCGTATTGTGTCCAACCGATAAAAAAAGCGCTTGATATTTTATTTATTGGTTATTTTTTATCTTTCAATATCTACAAAATAACATAGTCTCATAACTGTTGTAAAAAAATAATAGTATATTATTCATAAAAATATATCGTTAAATATTTGTACACCTATATATATATATTATATGATTTTGAAATTCCAACCAAACCGAAAATGTTTTCAATTTCACAATATTCATAACTCGATTGCATTCTATACGCGGTTTAGCTGAAGCTGATATTTACTTATTTATTTATTTGTTAGTAATAAACTGTTTTATCTCGCGGGTATATAATAATAGTTACAATATAAAAGTTGCAGTCTCGTCGTAATAATAATATGCCTAAGTACCTATTATATGGAAAATACAATATTACTGCCGAGTTTCTGAGCTCCGCGCAGATAACGCGACAACTATATATATTATTTTTCTATACGTCGACCAGGCATATATATATTTAAGTGCTAAGCATGTGAAAATTATCGCCACAGACATCGATACGGATTTTATTAATAATAATAATAAGTAAGTATACTAAATAATATAATTGCAAACCGACATATACCGCTGAAATAAATAATTACATTACTTTCCGTTCACGCGCAGTTAATAATGAATAACATACATAGGTACTGCAGTGTGCTGAGGCGACGGACATGAGGATCGATATTTGATTAAATACGAATCGTATAAAGCGAGTTCGACTGAATAATAAGGCGTAGGTGGTGTTATACGTGACGTTAAGTTCGGAACGTGAAATAGATAATTGGATGTGTAAATTGTTATTGCGACCTGTATAACTATAAACTCCGAACGCTTTTGTCGCGGTAAATAATGAAGACATATTGCAGATAACTCGCGGGACAGTATATATGTATACAATGGCAAGATCGATATAATTATGTCAATGAAACTATACCTGCACGGTGTGCAAACAAAAGAAAATGCGAGGATGCTTAGGAGAGGATCTCACAATAACATGACAAGCGATCATCAACATACTGATTTTACACAAAAATAGCATAAAATCGGAAGGAGGATGCGACCTTAACAACTTTTAATAACCGTCCTATTTAAATATTGCAATATTTTATCGACACTAGCGTTATTAAGAACTGATGATTATGACAAACGAAACAACATGCAATTATCTATCTAACCTATAGTCTTGATATGATCCAAGTTGGATGTGTTGGTACGATCTCGTGAATAGTGAATACATCATCTTATCATTTTTTGATACGACCAACAATTATATTTTTAAAAATAGGAAAATAAAACTCGTAATTGAGTACGAATAATATCGAATATTATATTCAACATAAATATTCTTAATAGATCCAAATATGACTAAAAAAAAAAAGCTCAAGAAAGAGACCTTGAATTTGTACAATTGATTCAATTAAACTATAAAGTGACTATATACGAGAGCGCGTAGGTACGTTAAATAATGCAATTAAAGAAACTCTGTGCAACTCAAGGGTTTGGCTGTTGGCATAATATTATATTAAACATATTTAGCTAACATTTAATGATACATTTATTTCAATACAAAATACTATTATTTGTTGTATTTTTAACTGAAAATCAAAGAAATATGTTGATTGAAAATTACAGAAGAATGTGGACATACAACTATATCGATCCTGACGTACTAACTTTTTAAATTTTATAGTATAGGTATTAATATCATTGATTTTATGATTTTAGTTTTAATTTCTCCAAGTATCTCAATCTTTATATATACTTATTTTACCATCATAATTTCCACAATCATTGTAAAGAAACTTTAGTACTTGCGTAGGTATATATAAATATTAATATAAACTATTTTTACAGAGATTTACCTATATATATATATTATATATGTCTTGGTACAGGCGGAAATAGTTACGTTAAACAATTAAGAAAATAATGATTTAGTCAATAATACATACAATGTAGCTGAAGTATACCTAATATTTCTGTTTAAATATATATTTGTTTAAAAGACAAAAATGAAGTCATGTATATACATAGTACACATGAGTAAACAACTGAAAAATGTGAGAATACGAATTTCAATTTTTTTTTTAACAGTCATTGTCGAGTAGCTTGTGGTTTAATCCTCATAAACGTAAATATAATGATATATTATTTTCTCAATATATTAATACAAGTTATTGCTATATAATTTATCCATATAAATGAAAAAATGAAAAAAAAAGCTAATTGTATTGAAAAAAAGACGTAAAATTCGATTCTGACCTAGGCGAACCGACTATATAATATAATATAAGCGAGTACTGTCACGACTTGACCTTCTCTCCGTCGGCATAGGATTAGAATGAGTAAACATATGATTGATTGATAGCATATATAATATGATGTGTAATATTATACATATATATATATATAGGTATATAACACGTTAGAACGTGCAAGTCCAGTCTGGCAAGTTTCTTAAAAAACACCAATGTTTTGATATGCCTAATATTTAGTACTTATTATATATTGTGCGGTTTATAATATTATTATTATTATTTTTTTTTTATTGATCATAAGCCCGGCAACTATGGCCATTAGCTAATAATATATAATATAATTATTATTTCAATGTTGTAAAAGTCCACAACATTATTATATTATATACAAACGTCGCACGCCGGTTGCAATAAGATATTAAAAACGGGCCCAAGAGAAAAAAAATACAACACTGCATCTCTACATTATAATTATGCAGCATTAAAAATAGCTGTTTTTTTTTTTTATGTAACTATTCGCCGATGAAAGTAGTAAGATTTATTTTACACTATATGCGTTATGGTATAGCAGGATACGACGCGTATTCGTTTTCATAATAATATGTAAAACCGGCCGATTATTTTTAGACTATACGGATGCTGCTGGTTAGTAATTTATATACATTTGTTGCAGCTAGTCACGGTGTTTTATTTCTAATTTCATAATTTCAATCGTCACGTGGGGTCGTTGTTTTTTGCGTTAGGTATATCATTAAAAGGTCCATAAACTGTACCTATGTACCTTAATACCTATATTATAATCCAGTTGTATGGTTGTGTCTAAACACACGATATAGGCGTACCATGCATATTAGTTTTGATGTATTTTAATTTTTTAAATAATATATTACGATATAATAAAAAAATCTTGTAATGTTAGGGCAAGCCCCGAAATATTCCACTTCCACCCGATCGTGTTCAACGCACATTATTATATAGGTAATATACAATAAATTTACTCATATAGTAAGATATCATTATTACATTATTTTTACATCCACTTTGTACACTTAACTAGCAGTTTTTAATTGATTTAGATTTAAGTAATTTTTGACTTTTCACATAATAATATGTCGACTGACTTCCACTCAAATGATCAACTGCATATGCGGTAAAATAATTATATTATATCTATATGTTTGATAATAATATATCCTTCTTGTTAAACTTTAATTTTTTTTTTTTATATTAAATTTGTCATAGTTTAGTATTTTACACTAAATGCTCTTATCTACAAAGAATATATTCACTACCGTGAAGGACTCAGTTGGTTAAATTGAAGGCTAAAAAACAAAATTAAAATTGTGTTTAATAGAATTATTTCCGAATCGTGGCTCTTTGTGTCGATGTGTGTAATATTATTTTTTATACGTTGTGTAAATGAACCTAAGTCTTCATTCTTCAATATGTGATAGATTTAAACGATATAGAAATACAATAAATTTTGTAATTTCCTGCATTCTACTAGTTATATACATCATTGTAATTTACGTTGTAAATAATGTATTATTCAATTTTATACAGGTACTCATTATGTTCACTACAAAATATAAAAAAAAAAAATAGTACACACCAGGTAGGTACATTCAGGGGGAAGCAATGTTTTGGAGGAAGCAATGCTAACAGCAGTCCTTTCTCTGGTTCCGGATAACACGGAAAAAAGGTAGGTACATTCATTGTTGACTTACAGTGTGACAGCACATTAATTAGTTATTTTTAATTTATAATACCACACTGAGTATCATATCAGTAATCAGTGTATGCATTTTATACGACATGATGTAAAAATAAAACATCATTACATTATGCAGCAATATACAGCTGATTTAAATAAAACTATTTGAACATGGGACTTAAAAATAATTTCTGTATGGTTTTCTTATAATATTTTAGTGAATATTCGAGATACATACTTGATTAACGTGAATATTTTTAAGCCTATAAACGTTTACAATTAGTAATCTGTTTAGTGTCATTTGTGTTGCTACGCTTGATTGAACATTATACATCTCATAAATTTATAATTCTATTTTTTTATGAACTGACCAATATTGTAAATAATCGCAGCAATTATTTAAATATTCAGATAGATTATGTTTTTTAAGACTTAAACATTTTTTCACATTAGTAGACAGTGGTCTTACAGATCGCCCTATAAGTTAGGTGCAATGATAAATTGTGATAAAATAAGCTAGTATAGATAACAAATCAATACCTACGTAATAAGCACCAGCTGTAGCTTTTAGATGTCAATATTTCAATGTTTTGCAAGGCATGTTCAATATATTATCAACAACAACTAATGGGTGACTAAATCGGGATAAAGCTTATAAATACAAATTGGATACTTAGTAATCCCTAGGTGTTCAACTTCATATCTTAAACTATTTTGTGTTCTATCAGATAATAAGCTCTATAATATATTGTTACATATGTTTACTTTATTAACTACAGATTACTGAGCTGATATGGATTAGATAGATAGGGTTTGAGTGTATATAAAATATTATCAAAAGTTATAGGTATAGGTAATAAACGTATAATAGGTGATAATATATTATGCATAATATACTTTTTAATTTATGCTCTAAGAGTTATTTGTCATTCTTCCATAATAATTTTTATTCAATATTTTTTAAAACTATTGTCGATGAATCAGATGATGCAGAAGACACTGTACTATGTGAAACTTTAAACACTTTTTATTAGTGGTTTTTGATGCAATATTGTTTAGAGCTAGTCGAAAACACGAAAATATCTCTTTTCATAATATAGATTACAAATTATGTGCGAATCTCCACACGAAACGACGAAACACTATAAACAATTGAATAAGAATTGCACAAAATAAGACGGTATATAGCTATAAGACAGTAATAATTTAAGTACTATGGTTAGTGGGTATTATACTCCGCTACACAAATGGGAATCGATTCGATTGCAGAACGAAATAATAATAACTACATACAATCGTCTATCTGGTATCACGATAATCACTATGTCATTGATCATCTCTATAGTGATGTTATGACTTATAAAACAATAATTTTCAGTATGCAATCCTGTTGTACAAGATCTCTGCACCTGTAGCTACACTAGAAGAAATTCTGTAATATATTATATTAAGGCGTTACATTTTAAATGTTATGACGTTCATGTAATATATAAACATAACATTTTATATGTTTGTACATAGATATCGAACGGCGTCACATTGGCTGTCGGGACTTGCAATTAATCTCGCAGACCATGTAGTATTATAAATACCTACGTAATTTACTTTATATTATGATGGTGTTGTATAACCATACGTGGCGGCCGAGACCCGAATGGTTTTTCGGGCGGTCGACGACCGGATACTGCTACGGAAGTCCCGAAGAGCTCACAAGGACTCGCGGAGAATGATGATAATATGGAAACAAAAAATACTATAAAAAAAAATCCGTTTCGGATCGGACCGCGACTCTGCGACCGGTCGACGGGTGTGCGATATACAACATTACCCGTCTCGTCCGAAAATAAACGGCAATATTTTTCAATGAAATCGCCCGCGACCTTGCGCGAACGACACAAACTCGTCGGGAAAAGTACACGGTCGTCGCACGATAAAGGTTACGCGCGAGTGCAAATCGCCCGTCAGTCGTCCGCCGCTGTCATATATTATTATCATATTATTGATACACGTGTATAAAATCCATGCATGCGTAATATTATCCATAGTAATGTGTATATATCCATAATAAATATATAATACAATGAACAGGATGATTTGCAAAATATGATCACATAAGTCCTTTTTTTGCTTTGATAGTACATTTATTCAAATTTTGATTTTTGGAATTTTTGAATATTATTCTTTAGAGAGGGGCATATTTTTAAATACCTGAGATCTTTTGTACGATTTTATGAGTGTCCTGTGGTAATACATGCTTTTATTTCAAATGATAATCTTTCTTTATAACTTTTTTTCAAACATTTTGATGTAACTATAAATCAAAAATCTTACGAGTGGTATCCGATGCATAATGTAAAAAGGATAATACATATATAATAATATGCTTAAACAATTACTAAAATATAATATTATAATATTTTTATACTGTGTGATATTAAAACATTTTGTTTAAATTTCAGAAGAAAGTTAAATAAGATATTCAATAAAATATGAATGTTTTGTACTGTAAGCTTTTTAATTAATTTATAAATAATTATAGAAAGTAAGCTATATTAAACTATTAGCATTTTACAGTTGGTTATAATTTTTCGGACATTAATTAATAAGAACATGACTGATCAAATTTAATATGAAATTTATATACTATACGACTCTAAATCTATTCAAGTTTTTACTTTTTTTGTTAAAACAATTATCGGGTGCCTAAGCTATTGTGTCTATCATAAACTATAATATTATTATATTTAGTCTGTACATGAAGCTAAACAAATAATTGGAAACTACTAGTTCGACTTTTAATTTGGATACATCAAAATTTTCAAAAAAATTACCTATTGAATAATTTAAAGTAAAAAAGGGTGGAAATAATGCTCTATGAAACGTCCGGTTTATTTATGTACGATGAGTAGTATCGTGCACGTAAATTGGCTTTGTTTTCCAATCCGTCGGACTGATATTTGATGAAACAAATTCAAATTTTTGTATAATATTATAATATACGTGAGTATTATTAAATATTTTTCTATTAAAAATAATATTATAATAACGTGTAGAAGAGGTGCCTATATAGGATAAAATATATGGCGCGCGCGCATGTCGCCGTTTTAACGTTTCGTAAATGTGAAAATAGCACTATAGCAATCGTTTTGGGTTCAAGGAAAACAACTGCTGCTGCTGCTGCTGCTGCTGCTGCTGTTACTTGCAAATTCAGATTTTCCTCGTTCGGATCGATTGAATTTTTTTTTTTTCATCATAATCGCGTTACTTGTCGATTCATAATATTATTTATAACTTTTTAGTCCCTCGTAAGATTTTATACTATGGTTACACACTCCATTGTATTAATCAGTCGATAACACATGTATGTGCGAATTGGGTGATTAGGGTCTTGAGTTAGATCTGAAGATTTTAGATCACAGATGCATATTTTAATACTTACCTTTACCTATATTATGACAACCATTATGGCTGATAGAATTTATCAATTTTTTTATAATAGATGATGTATAATACTATAATGATGCACAATACGTTAAAACGTATTGGTAATAACTAATAAATAATAACTTTTAAATCCTATTAGTGCTATATTGATATATGCTGCAGCAGAATCGATACCGATTAGTGTTTAAATTATGATTCATATGATAATTGCTTGCTATACATAGAGCGTATAAAAAATTAAATATATTAAATGTATGTACTTCTCCAATATTTATATATAATAATATATCCAATATATTCTAAACAACTTTAATTTGTACATCATATTTTCATTTCTTTCTCAAATATTTTTTAAAAGGATTTTAAATATTTTTCATTGGGGGTGGGTGGGCGCTTGAGCCCTATTATTGATATCCATGAACTATAGTTGGTCGACGGTCGTAATAGGTCACGCATATTTATCGTCGTCTATCATGATAATATCGATACGCGTATAATATTATTACCTATCAACTATATTATTATTATATCATGTGTCGAGTTTTTGACGTGCAAGGAGAATTGTGTTGTTATTTTATTTCACGCCGACAAGTTGTGGACAAGGTACCAAACATACACACACACACGCATATACACAGATACACATAAGTTGTCGGGACATTTGTCAATAATTACGTGGTGGTCAAACTGCATCTGATGCATACAGAGCGTTTCACGTCAAGTCGGACGAACACGCATAACATCATTATTATATAGGTATAATACTTACCATATACGATAAATACGTCATGAATACTTAAACATAATTAATATACCATTGATTGTAGAGAAAAAAAATACTAGAATTAATAATCGACAATAATGTATACAGTGCGGTGAATTGAAAATAAAATATAATTACTCACTGTATAACATTAAACCATGCATTTATTCCAGCGTGAATATTATAATACCTATAATAAAATTGAAATAAGTATTTAACAAGAAGTTTCGGATTTCTTTAAGACTATGCTTGCGATAATAATATTATCGAAATACGTATTATGATAAAAAAATATATATATTATATATACTTTTCTCTATTTCTTCGACGCGTGAATGCGTTATGTGTTATTCGTGTATTATACGAATATCGGCGAGGCGATAATTATTTACAACTACTGTCAAGAGCGCAAAACGTTTTATTACAAACACCGTCTATTGATATTGATTAAATCGCATAAAACGGCAGTTAATTTTTAATTATTATTTATTTTAACGATATCCGAGCAGCTGATCCGGAATCTGAATAGAAGTTTCGTGTTAAGTTGATAGTGAATCCGGTAGGTTATAAAAGTAATCACTTTTGCAGACCAATGGTGGTCGTTTGGCCAGGAGCCCAGGAATATCATATGGGGTGGGGCTAAGACCTTGAAAACAGAAAAAAGAAGACAGTTGGGGTGTAGAAATCAGGTATATAGTTGCTGAGCACTAATTCCTGGTTTTGCTCACCATGGCGTCGTCGAATAGTGCCACGATGATATATTATTTATATTATATTATGCATGCATAATTGAAATTAGAAATTGCTAATAAATCATCGATGTTCTCGCTGAGATTCGATGTTCATTTTTTTTTTTTTTTGGACGTTGATAGTTTAATTTTACGTAGAGTGAAAATAAAAATATAACTTTTTCAAAATTTTCAAAATACAAGATTATCATTATTTCCCGATCGGCAATGCAGTAGTACTATACTTTAACAATTTTAGAACTTTTCTCTTTCCAAAGCTTGATTTGTTTATGGTAAAATGAGCGTTATAAGGCTATAATCGACAACCACATAAAAAAATCTAATTATACTTCTGGGACAAAAATAAGAGAGGAATTAACCATCGCACGAGCTAAAATAGTTGGCCACTCCCACTTAACACGCTTACCTCATCAGCAAAGAACCTGTACTAATATGCGATACTGGTAATGTAACTCTAACAATAGAACGCATTGTCATCATGATAAGCCCCAAGGCCCAAAAACCGAATGAACCTAAGTAGTTCACTGTAAATAATGTATCTATATTTGTAATAAAATTGTTATATATTATATTATTAAAACTTTTGTCTAAATGATAATTGAATGTAGGCTAAAAACATGTTGTTGAAGCCTTTTTTCACTTGATACAAAAAAAAAAAAAAAAAACTATAATGAAATCTTCACTTCAAAGATCATAATCAAAATAAAAATTGTACATACTTCTATATTTATATCTACCACGTTTACAATAATACAAACGTGAGGGGAAAGTCAAAGCCTTTTTAGTTCTCTCATCCTCACCACACCTTAGCAAGCAACCGCATTAAAAATGGATCGTTCGATTAATCTTGATTTTTTCACGAAAAATAACGATTCTGTGTACTCTTTAAATTTTTATGATGGTCGGCTAAACGGATCTAGTCATTGTATTGAGAAAAACAATTATAAACTAAGGTTTAAAATCATAATTCGCCTAATTATACAGTTATGAACCTATACGTGTACATATAATGACAATCAATGCATACACTCGCAAATTGTAAAACAAATACTAGTATATCTCGGAATTACGAGCTTATGCAAGGATGTAGGTACAACGTACATAATATGATAATAATAAAATATATTTTGTCGTTTAGAAGGACACAGAACTCGGTGGACAGATTTCGATACAAAAAATTTCGACATTCCGAAACTGGTTATTAATATACAATATTATACATGATATTATAATATTGTGATTTTCCAAGAACTACGACCATGCCTTTGTCCAGCATTGATGTTCCCTGTGGTTGTTACAAGTGTAACCACTTCGATTTGCCAGCACAATATTTTCTAAAATAAATTAGCATCAGAATAAGTACTACAAAAAAAAAAGGTGAAAAAAATCCAAGTACAGCTATGAGTAGGCACTAAAACGACAAATCGTTATTTTACGTAACGTTTAAAAATTATAATACAATTGATCTATCGTTGTTGCAACACTGGTGGAGTACATGACTTGCGGGTGCAACTCGTGCCACGTGTATAGTCCATTCCGCGAGACCTGATCGGACAAATAAAAACAAAATTATTATTATTATTAAATAACGACTAATTAACGACCACAGAAATAAACGGCAATTTAAAATGTTTTTTGTCTTTATGCGATATCAATATGTGGTTTCGTCAAGAACATAAATGTATTAGAAAAAACATGTCACTGAACTCAGCAGCCGATTAGCAGTCGAAGAGTTTCGAGATAACGGTCCATTGTTCGATAATGACGGACAGTTTGACAATGATGGCCTCCAAAGAAAATTGCGTTGCTTTTTTATCTCATAGGTACTTGAGCGGGATAGGTAAAATTTTGATTTTGACGTGAAACTCATTTGATGTACATCAGACGAAACAACTCCGAATTTTTAATCACTATCCGTGATTAATTATAGAAAATAGGGACCAATTACTTTTCCATCAGCCCTATATAAGTATAACAATATTATTATAAATGAGTTATATGTTATTATTTCGTCGAGTAGTATTAAAATTATGAAAATTCATATCGTCACAATTATAATATAGATTGGTAGGTATAAAATCAACAGTTTATTTATATCTAACCCACAAGCATAACCCAAAAACCTTATAATTCTGTCTGAATTAAAATAAAATAATATTCAATGACATGGTAAACATTTGAGTACAACGATAGATTTTTTCACTAGTTTTTTTTACTTGCGAAATTATACTTAAATATTTAATTTGTATCGTCCACTTTTAAATACGCCAATCACCGTTTGTCCGTTTGTATCTCCTTACCACTATCAGCAAAAAAAGTGTATTTGATATAAATTTAATATACCAAAGAGTAATTAATTAGAATCTTTTTAAAAAAATATAAAAAATTTTCCAATGCTGCATTATTGTTCAGACCATAATAACTAAAAACATTTTTAAATTAAATTCATTTAGTATAAGATGCTCAATCTTTGATATAATTTTATAGCAACTAGCAACATCAATGAGCAAATGAGCTTAAATTATATTGGGTAACTACGCAATTTTTTTCTGAAATCCAATAAGCAAATAATTAATATAATAAATAGCTTTGACTTTTCAACCAGACTCAACAAAATCAAGATGATGAAGATTAAATTTTAAACTATTTAACCAACTTGGTAAAATCAAAATTAATATTGTCGTGTTGCACTGATGGGAAAATAAAGGGCTTTTCATCTCATTACTTCAATTAACTCTTTAATTGCTAGTACATGTATTTATCTTTCGTATGAAATACTGCTAATTAATTACCAAACATTTGTATTTTAAATGGTTCAGAAGTCGACTAATTTCATTACAAGCGTAGGAAAAAAATGAAATTCTTATATTTTGAACGTTGAAAAATGTTTTAGTTAGCCAAAAAATAAAAACAACAAATAATATTTTTTACTATTTACTAACATATAAAATTTTAAATGGACATTATCCCGATTGCCAAATTTCATACTCTATTGTAAATCCAGAAAAATTAAAAGAAAAATATTACTTAAAAATCATAAAAGATTTAATAATTATTGTAAAATTATTTCAAGTATACATAAATTTAATCCGGTTACAATGATTGCAATGTAATAAGTTCGTAAGTGGAAACAAAATATAAATAGATATATTTCATTTGTGTGTACATTCTGTTGAAACAATTTATTTATAAATAAGTTTATCATAAGCATTTAGATAATTTGCACGTGTTAATTATTCTTTAAATAAGACATAAAAATCGTAAAAATGTAATACTATCAATAAGTTCTTGGAAAGGTATCTTTATAAGTATAAGCAAACGTAATCCACGCGGCCAAATAGTGTACATTATATTATAATATGTATATTATATTTTAACTCATAAATAATTTATGTGTTAAAACCTTAAAACTAACAATACAAAATCGTATAATTCCTATTCCTATGATGAATATAAATAACGAATTTTCAATTTATGGCCATAATAATATTATACTAAAGAACTTCATCACATTATACATTTTACAATAGTATTATCGTAGGTATATACTAATAAGTTATATTAATTAATAATTATATTATTATTTAACCAATAAATTGAATGTTAATAATGTAGTCCCCTGTTTAACATATACGTTAATTCTAAAGATAATTTATACGAAAGGTTGAGGTCTGATTTCAAAGTATTTCATAATAATTATGATAATAATGTTTCAACAATCATCTCTAAATTTAATCATAATATTATTATATCAAATTTAAAATAGTAAGATATTATTGCAGGACCATTCTATGTATTTTTTATTCTATATTTAATAGATACATAATATAAAACAATGTATTCCAAACAAAGGCGTAATCAAAATTTCGAGCCAGAGCTTTTTAATATTTGCAAGCCCCCTCCCCCAGAAAAAAAAAAAAATAAAAAATTGTTACATCATTAAATAGAAAAAAATATTCACTGAAGATGATAGACGGATTTTCTTCAAAAAATGTAATACTTGTATCTGTGGCGTAATTGAGAAAACAAAAAGGGATATGGAGCATATTCCCTCGCGTATTTCCCTGGCATATTATAACTACAATATCACAGTTTTTAAAAATCATAATAAAAAAAAAAAAAAAAAAAAAAAAATAGAATTCTTATGCTGGCTGTTATTGTATATTACTTGTTAATAAATAATAAACAATAAAATAAAATTTACACGCATACCACATTAAAATATGGGCTATTTTCAATACAAAAATAATTATATAATATAGTGCATAATGTATGAAAATTTCAAATTTAATACTATAAGCACGTACAATTAAATAGTTGCACAACCAGAAGTCAGAACACAACTGAACACATCCCCATCGTGAAAGTAGGACTATGGTTACTGCACTGCACCACCACAGCTCGTTCACAGATTATAAATTATTATGTTATATTGTGTTATCACTAACGAGTTATCAATTGTTAAATTGTTATCAACTGTAACAACCATGTAATGCATTGTGTGCTACACAAAGTAAAAATAAAGAATATTATTAGGTATGAAATGTTCATATTATGTATAATACAATAATCCTGCTACGATATAATTTATTACATCCCTTCTGAAGAATTTAAATTTTAAATTAATTGTGGGTTTGAATATAAAAAGTATACTTTTATACGTTTTCAATTCGCCCGACTCACACAGCCATTATTGATGATAGTAATATTTACAGAGTTACAAAGTTACTGTTAAATAAAATAATTGGTGGTGCACATTTATAAAATATTAAAATATATATATTAATACTAGTACTTATTTATAATATAATAGTGAAAAAACAAATTTTTTGTTAGATAAAATACATTTTTTTTGTGAATTTTAAAAACTAGTTTTTTAAATATATTTTTCTATAAGTTTATAAAAATTTGTGAATTAAGTTAGGTATAGAAATATTGATAACTGTCGTTGATATAACATTCACCTCTATTCTCATAGCCATTATTATTGATAGCTATTTACAATGTCACGCAGAGGCGGCTGATAAGTAAAATAGTCAATGGTACGTATTTTTAATATATATATATATACCTATATATTTATAATAATATTTTCTATACAGTTATCGACTATTATTAAGAAATTTATAATTTTCTATTCAAACATGTCGATCAACGATTGTTATTTAAAAAATTAAAAGCCATTAGCAATCGACAAAAATTTTTTAGTGTTGGAAAATAAACGGAAACATATTATAATTAATA
Organism: Diuraphis noxia; assembly: GCF_037042655.1. Classification (NCBI taxonomy): domain Eukaryota; kingdom Metazoa; phylum Arthropoda; class Insecta; order Hemiptera; family Aphididae; genus Diuraphis; species Diuraphis noxia. The sequence goes on along the minus strand of NW_028301714.1, from coordinate 13,590,426 downwards.
ATTATAATTATCGAAGGTTCCGTGTGTTTTAAAAATTAATTTTGATCACTAAGCGCTATAGGGACCTATTTTTCCAATAGAATTTCATATATTTCACATTCGTTTCGTCTTCACTATTCAACTCTGTCAAAATTGTTTTGATTTTAATTTTATTCCACCGCATGCGCAATAAACAATAAACGATTGTATACTCGTCATTATCCTATACTCGGTCTTATTTCAAATAATCTCAAAAAAATTAAAAATTACACTTTGCTGTCACCGTAGAACGCTGTTTGTATGACATGAAAAAAACAAGAAGGCGTCCGTATCTGCAATGTGATAAAAAGATAAATAATGTACCTACAGCGAAATACTCGTCATATGAAAAATATTCATCATAAATTCATATCATAACTCATAAGTATTTAAAAAATTATATCATTTATATTAAATTGTAATATTATTTCATATTTTTCTAATATGTTATTTCGTTTTTGATGTCCAACCACCCCTCATATCAAATTATAGTGCAGATGGTTGACCTCGAAGCTCAAGCCGAGCCGTCGAATAAACGAACGATTGGTAAAATTTACAAAATTTCAATGAAAAGTATTGAAAATTCTAACTCATAATGTGATAATGAAGGTACGTTGTTTTGTTTAATTATGCTATAGAAATAATATAAACTTAGTATGTGATGGTTACACATGTACATCATAAAGAAATTATTTTAATTACTCCAAAATCAAAAAAAGACTATACCTAGTATATACCTATAATATATGAGGTTGATTTACTAGGAGTATGATGTTGATTTATATCTTTGAATGGTATGGATATAGATGTTTTTGTAGAAATTAAATTTAGGTCATATAATATAACCGCCAAGGAAATGGTTTTAGTTTGGAGTGTATTGAAGATTTGCTTTGAGTTGTACACTTGGTAAACGTGTGGTTAATAGCATATTATCTCGACACCGATCGATCTTTCCATATTCCGAACAAAAAGGACCATAACCCACTATTGCTGGGTGAATTCTCGGAAACATTTTATAGGCAATCACAAGTGTTTTATTGTGATTGCATTTCACATATTTTTCATGTCTCGTCCTAAAAAACTATTCGATGAAAAAGTTTATTCTTAATAAAAAAAAATAGCGGCCGGTACTCTAAAGATAATTTTCAAAGGGGTTCCGGATGAAAAAATATTATTATTATTATTTGGTGTTCCGTGATATCAAAAAAGTAGAGAAACACTGCGTTACACCATTGGTAATCACTTATCACTAATCAGAGCGTTTCCTTAACACATACTGAATTACATATTGAAAATGCTTTGTAAACTTATCGATACCATAGCAAGACACTGGGTTGGAAATACTCAAGAACTCGTTAAGCCCACCGAAAGACGAAATAAATACAAATTTCTCAAATATGAAGACTCCTGGCCTAATTTTTATAAAATATGTACGCTTAAGCATGATATAGTTGTGAATTGAGAAAATTTTATTTCGTCAAATCGGTGTGTTTGCTTGTTGTCCTCGAGCGGCAAGTGTTGCCTGCAAAACTGTCGAACGTAATTATCGCGCCGACAGAACTGGAAGATCGGACGAACGGATGATGGGCAAAACAAAATATTATTTGAAATAATAACCGAAAAAATCGTGTGTTGTATAATCGTGTTATTTATATCGCGTCACAATAAATGTCGCGATAACCAGTCGTCGGTCGGTATTAAAAAGGCAGATGGTAATAATAGTGGTATAAAAGCACCGGCGGACGCGTGAGTAACCGACGACGGAGCTACCGGCGCGCGGCAGTGTTCGAGTAACCGGCGGAAGAACGCGGCGGCGGCGGCGGCGGTGGTGGCGACGACGGTGACATTGAAACGAACGGCACGCGACTTTGATCCAAACGCAGTCGGTCGCTCTCCTGCTCACTCGGCTCAACAACGACAGATCGTCGCCGAACGAAGACCACAGCGACGTGCGTATTATATAGGGCGAAGAAGTAGTGGCCGGGCGCGCATATTAATAAATTAATATCACTAATATTAATATATTATATTTTATTATTATTTATTATCGTCGCGTGCAGCGGTTACCACCACCCGGTTTGCGGTGAAGAGCGCGCGCGCGTGCCGTAAAAAGGGCGACTCGCGCGGCCGCCGCCACTGCCACTGCCACTGCCACTGCCACCATCGTCGTCGACGACGGCCGCGGACACGAGTTCATCAGTTAGTAGTTACCGGCCGGGGCGCTATCGTATCGCATAACCGCGCGCGATGACCTGACCGACCGTCGCCGTACACAGCTCGTTTATCGCGTTGTACGCTATCGTGCGACGACGACGACGACGACCAAACGCCACCACCGCCGACACATCGTGTGCGCGCCAGCCGACAGCCGCAGCCGCTAGATCCGGCTAGCAATGGACCAGGGCGTGTTCAAGCAATTGGACGATTCATGTTTCCCGCCAAAAAAATCTCCCGATGCCGCCACCGGCACCGAACCAGGTTAGAACCACCACACTGTTATGTTTTAAAATAATAATATAATATGAAACATTTTGACATTACAACGAAATATTATATCGAACTATAAATTATTATGGCATGCCTAGTATAGTTATGTCTTATGTGTAACGAACAATATTTTATATATATATATATATATATTTTTTTTTTTGCGCGTGGTAGGACTGGAAATTCGATCTAAATGTACCATAACCTCGGTATCGAAAACGCGTGGAAAAATAGTGTCGGGAAAACCGCGTGGTACAACGGTATGAGAGGTTATATATATATATATATTATACACACGAATTAGTGTTGCACCCGGGTACTTACGACCGAGAGACTTTGACGACCTGTGGCGTGTAAAGTCTGGCGCGCGAAATAAAACCATGTGACGACCAGAAAATTTAGGTTGAGTATTTAGGAGTCATGTCACTCATACTATTATACATTATAATCAGCAGGTCCCTATATTATATATGATATTATTATTATTATTATTATTATTAGGTATGATAACCACGCGTATCTTTTCGATACTTCGATTAATTATTTCGTAACCACTGATGTGTTCTTAGGTCCACGTATATATAATAAATTTAACGTGTACGATTTGTTAATATTTTCTTAACACGATTCAGGCGTCCGTCGAATTCTAAGAATTATTAGGTTTTGTTTCTCCGGTGCATAATAATTAATTGACTTAAACACACACGATATTAATATTATAATTAAACGTTCTTACTTTGCAATACCTATATTATATTGGTAATAATAAAATTATGTGTAACCAGTTCTAAGTATAACTACCGTGACTAGAAATTTCTCTAAAACACTTTGGCACCGTGTAATATACTTCGTGTGCATCGTTAACAACGGTTTGGACTTGCCGATTTATTATATTCTTATATTATCATTGGCAGACGGGTAGGGACTATAATAGAGTACCCCATATAAATTCTCATGTACAAAACGAGTTGGGCAGGACTAATAACCAGTTGACCGTTTAAACAGAAGATTTTCGCATTTGTCTTCGCATATATTTATCAAAAATAAAAAAATATGTGTGAATCACGCATAAACCTGATATAAGGTCAAATGGATATTTTACAAATTTCAAGTACATTAAAGTATTTTAAATATCTTCAATCCGTACAGAAAGAAAAAGTACGTCTCAACAAATATTAAAATAAATTAAATACGACACATAATAAATTAACATAATTCTTTTCGAATAAAATTAATTGTATATTAAATCTAAATATAATTATAGAATTTTCAACTGAACAGCCTCGAAATAAAAAATTTAGCTAATCGACGGCTAATAACAAAATTTACCTGATTTATAGTCATGTGTTACTATAAGAACTGAAGCGTTATAATATTTACTTCAAAGTTACAAACACTCAGTTCGTCGTTCATATGTTCCTTAGTGAATTTAAATAATACAGTAGGTATACGTCGTTGCCCGTTTGTTTCAAATTCATTTTTCGAGCACCCATCGTGGTATGGTGATTTTAGAGTAGAGTAAAATACACTAACTCTCATCGTTTCCACAAATATTTAAAATCAATTTATGGCTGGAAAATAAAATTTAAAAAACTTATGAATCGAATTATTTATTTCAATAAACGATTACGCTACAGGCGCAAATACGGGATTATGTAAAAATTTAATATGTAGGTACTATATAATATGTATATTGCATTTTAAGTTAACGCCTGCACGCCAATTTTTCTAGAATAAGATTATTGATTATAAAATAAAGTTTCACATATAAACTTCTCAAGTTTTATTAGAGGACATTAAATTTTTTGTCCTAAAACAGTACATATTTTGATTTTCAATAAATCATATTCTGTACCGACGTGTTCAAGCACTTGTACTTATAAAGTACTTTACAATATACTTATATGTTCCGTGTATGTATGTTATGATTAGTATTCCGATGATCACGTTGACGTCCGACACTAAAATACAAAATCGATTTGAATTTGTAGTCATATCTAATATATTATTATAAGGTATAATACTTGAATCGAAAAGAACGTATAAACTGCGTGTAAAAACAACACATGGGCATACACCTAGTAATGTTGTAATGCAAATATTAAAACCAATAACTGTCATATTATATTATGCATTTTTGGTTCAGAGTAAAATAACTTTATGCATATTAATTTATGAAGAGTTATTGTAATAATAATTATCATTATTATGGTAGGTACACGCGCACACATCGGATCAAAGCATAAAACACAATACAGCCTTTTAGATTTTAAAACCGTGGTTGTCGTAATAATAATATTTTATATAGGCACTGACATTAATACATTATTGTGACGTGCTGGTGTACACAATATAATGCTATTAGAATAATAGACAAACCTATATTATGTTTTACTGCCATCTTCGGTTTTTCTCTTCTTCTATAATCGTGACAATATAGTATAATATATAAACTATAAGCCGTAATGTTGCCCAGAGGCCTATTTTGAAATAACTTTAGTGATTCATGTGCTCTATACGCGATTTATCTTCTCATTATATAGATAACTTAATGACGCCAATAATATTTGAAAATATAAAATGTGTTACGCAGGTGAAATGTCTTGCAGATAATATTATTTCCCTTTAGCGGTCAGAAATAGAAGAATTCACAATATAACAATATATAGTTATGTTATAATACCAATATCGCGGTTGATTTATTTATTAAAAAAATTTATATCAACTTTGACGTGTATCTAGGCATAATATGCGTTATTTTTTATCAATTGAGCCCCAGTCTATACAGACGATAAAACACACATTTCGATATTAAAACAATAAAACATTCGTGAACGAGACGCCGAGGTACAAACACACATACGAGTACACTACATACATGGAAGTAGACGGAAATTAATGATTTTGACCGTGGCTGACGGTTAGTGTAGTATTGTTGTTTTAATACATTTTTTCTTCAGATTTTAATCGTTATATCACATTTTAATAAACAAAAACAACTATGGTATTGCAACAAATATTACGCATAATTAACACGTAATGATATTTATAATATATCGCCGTAATTTTTTGTTAAAATATCGTAATAATAATATTATAACAGTCGCTAATGTGCGTTTAAATCGTGGTACACGGAACATATACCGCCCATACCTCGAATAAAACGTATCGTACGAATAAAATTATATTATTATTATTTACACTGTCATCACAGTAAAATCGTATAGGTCGTAGATACCACGGACTTTACCTTAATTATTTACAATATTATACAATGTACAAAGATACAAGGAGAATGATTATATTTAAGACACATATTATTATATATAACAATAATATTATTGTTTTCTCTCCTTTATAAATTGTATCTCTACATAAAAATGTATTACTATGTATAATTTTGTAAATATAATGTTCGTCCAATGGCCATAGTAGCCGCGGACTTGATTCTATTAATAATAAAAAAAAAAAATAATAATATTATTTTAAAGGTAGTTAATGGGATTATATATATTTTGTATAAATCACCACAAGTTATTATTTGGGCGGACACGGGGGAGTGTGCCCAAAATTGTAATGTCACAATAGTCAAAATAATATTATATTATGAGCTCTTGCAAGTCGTCGGTGCAATAGCTATAATGGTGTCACACTTATAATATTAAAATAAAATATTTTTCACTCCGTCGTCCCGTTGAAAACTGAAGGTTCGGGAGACTTACTCCGCCGGAGACAATAATAATATAATATATTTTTATTACCGTACAATACCTATATTGTACTGGCATGCACTACTGCTGAAGCTGCGCAATTCGTTTTTTCGGTGGCGACTATAAAGCTACCACGGAAGTATCATCATAACCGCCTCGGCGACGACTCGTTCGTATTATTATTATTATTATTATTATTATTATTATTATTATTATTTGATGTACCTATACGTTCAAAATGATAAATCTCAGCGGCGGCGACGCACTTTTTCGTACGCGTCCTTGACACTCTACTGTATAATAATAATAATAATGATGATGATAATAATTTAATGTCGTCGCCAAACAGGAATATATTTTATATACGACCGCGCGAGTGTGCACATTGCACTCAATATATCATATAATAATAATATTATTATGTATAACGTGCGCAGGCTACTACACGGGTAGGGTATTATTATTACTTATAAGTTATAATATTATTATCTACTGAGACGGAGGTATATTATATTATGCGCAGTGTACATCGATCCCAAGGTAAATTTTGCGTAAACAATTACAATCGGTTTCCTCCCCGAGACAGCTAAACGTATAAATATGCACTTACATGTGCGGACGTGCTCTCAAACTTGATCCGAGTCCAAATCTCTACACGGTTATCGATTTGGTTATTCTAATACGATATAATATAATATTGGGTATTATTATGTTCCTCATCGCGCAAATATAATATTATGTAAATTATTATCTATTTTATATTTTTATGATCGTCCCGAAATCGTAATTTGTTCCCGGATCGAATTTTGTCATACCTAGGTATACCTATAATAATAACGATGAGCCACCAGGTACTATTGATACCACTTCGGTGGTATAGGTTGTTTTCTCATTTGAGCGTGTCAGTATTTTCCCCAAGTGTATTCAGCGAACGATCGCGTCAATAATTTTTTCTGTCGTCGCTGCAGCGGCACACCGACTTCCGCGGAATAATAATATCATATGTACCTACAGTTGCAGGCACTTCCAAAAAAAATTTTCCAGAAATGTACCACCCGCGCATATATTATTATACAGGATTTTTCACCAAACATGCTTTGCTTCGTCCCCATTTTATAATAACTATTTACCATGAAATCCATTCAAATTCTGATTTTTCAAATTTTGAAGTACTATTGTGTAAAGTTATGGACCAATTTTTATACTATTTAAGGCTTCACTAGTAACTTATTTTTTAGATTCTGAACGAAGTGATGAATGTATTGATTTTACGATGATGTGTGTGTGTGTTTTTTTTTGTGTCTGTGTACAGCATAACTTGTCGAAATATTGATTCGATTTCAAACTTTGGGGGTGGTTTCCGATGTAAAAGTGAATATCCTTGGTGCATTTTAGAGGTCAAAAGTTAACATTTTCCAACAGTTTTCAAAAAAATCGAGAAAAAAAAAATGACAGAAAAACGGGAATTTTTACGCAAAACCAGTTTTCGACCAAATCGATTTTTTTATATGGTTGTAATTCAAAAACTAATCACTGTAAATACTTGAAATTTCTACCAAATGTTTATGTTAGTGTTATCTATATACAGTTTAATTTTCAAAAAAAATTGACTTTTTTTGAGTTATTTATAGACCACTGAAATTTTCGATTTTTTTTTGAAGTGTCGGTAAAAAAATGTAGGATGACCAAAAAAACTTGAAAATTTAATACAAGGTTCCTTATGAGTTGTTCTCGTTGTAGCTAAAAAAAATTAAAAATCGTTAGTCACAATTTTTTTTATAAGCGTTTATAGTTCATATTTTTACGAAATCTGTCGAAAACACGAAAATTTGCAAGTCATTTTGAAGTTGAAAAATCATAAAATTGTTTGTGTATATAACTAAGGATTAAAAATACAACAATAAATTTTTCATAAGTTTTCCTTCAAGTAGCTATAGAGAAAACTCGAAGCATCATTATAGGAAAAATTTTATGTGCGTTTGAATTTTAAATTTTTACGAAATAGCGTAACGATAACGATTTATCCTCAAACGATTTAAACATTTTTTATTATTCAAAAAGTGTCGTAGATACTTGAAATTGTATCAGTTATTTAGATTGGCATTTTCTTTACATGATTTGATTTTCAAAATATTTTGACTTTTTTGAGATATTTATAGACAACTGAAATTTTCAATTTTTATAAAAAAATTTTTTTGAAGTGTCGATAAATTTTTTTTGGCAAAATCTAAATACTTGAAAATTTAATACAAAGTTCCTCGTAAGTTATTCTTATAATTATTAAAAAATTATAAGAATACATAGGCATAATTTTTTTTTTATTAGCATTTTAAGTTCAAATATTGACTTAATACGTAAAAATTACGGCAATGTTCAAATTATCATATATAGAAATTCATAAAAGTTTTTCTTTTTAAATCTATGATTTGAAAATTTAATTCAATGCTCCTAACACATTGTAACAATAGCAGTTAAAAAATATTAAAAATATATAGCCACAAATTTTTTTTACAAGCATTCAATTTTAATTTTGACAACATACGTAAAAATCTCGAAGAATTCGTAAATTATTTTATCCTAGAAATTCATAAAAAAAATTTCCTTTTATATCTAAGATTTGATAATTTAATACAAGGCTCCTATCATATTTTTACAATAGCAATTGAAAAATAAAATAAATATATATGCACAATTTCTTTTTAAAAATATTCAAAGTTTGAATTTTGACAAAATACCTAAAAATTACGAAAATTCGCAAATTATTTTAAACTGGAAATTTATAAAATATTTTCCTTTAATATCAAAGATTTGAAAATTTAATACAAGGCTCCTAACATTTGGGGAGGTCCACCCCACCCTCTAATGTACAGCAGAGCGATACCCACTTACCCGCTTTTTTTAAAATGAGAATTACTCTTTTTACTGAAAATTGTCAAGCAGATGATTTTTTTTTAAATTTTGATTTAGGTAGTTATGTATTCGAATTATGGACGAGTAGTTTGTAAGTTGTTTGACTCAGCGAACCAAGGATAAAAGGTCCACAATGATAGGTTTAAATGGGTGTGAATGGGGTGCTACAGTAATGATATACCTAACATATAACCTTAAAATTATAAAATTATTAATAAATCTATCGACAATTTACAAATTTTCAGTGGTTAATAATGTAGAGTTTCTAAAATTCAATTTCTGTGGCGAAGGGAAAGTATAGACATAAATTGTATAACAATGGGTTCAAATGAGAACTTATTCAAATGATCCTTTATTTGCTCCTAAAAATATTAAGTATTTTAAATATTTTTTTTAATAAATCAGGGCAATTAGGAAAGAAATTTAGTCAAGTCTGGTTAAACTTATCAAAGAAACCCCCACCCCCTACTTCCAAAAAATCTATTCATAAATAATACATTATACCTACTACAAATGTTCAGTTATGAGATCAAAAAAATATTGTACTTATCCATGGATGCGTGGGTTGTTTAACGTTTATCCTAAATTATCATATTTTAATATCTTAAGCCAGCAGTAGTGCGTTGCTATGCTATATATCCTATGTATATATAATATTACATAAATGTTTGTACTTAAGCTGCTGTCGTGAATATGCTTCCTAGCATAAAATATGTGTAAATTTATCATATCATTTATTAATATAGACAGATAATCTCCATTATCTCGACCCTCGGGAGGTAATGCAAAAATTTCAGTCACACTGCCGGCTTTAATTTTAATTTCGATTTTCATGATTAATAATCGCTAAAAAAAATTAATTCAACGACTTAATACAAATCTGAATGCAATATACGTACGCATTTTCTTGAATTATTTTCTCGGTAAATCTAAATATTATAATTATTAATAATAATTCGAGTGGTTTATGTTTTTAATTAACACGTTGTTTAAAAATTTACGTTTTTTCGATAAACCGACAGTTCTACAATTTGGTCCCATCATATGTATGGTCGTGTCGGATTGTCGAGACTCGATGTTGTGCCTATAACTACATGGTAATATGATTTATCGAAACGTATTACATAACACACCACTGCTGTCGACCGTTTTCGGGGCCGCCCAGAGAATATCGTCATTATTGTTGTCATTAAATACAATATACATGCGCGGTCGTGTCGACAAAATAACGTGGCGCATCCGTCGGAGCAATTAGAGTAATAACCGCGAGCGAACGCAATATGAGTCACAGTCGCGCAATTATTTTTCCATTGGCCTTTGAATCAGTGCACTGGGTGGAAAGGGGAGGGAAACGATGAGACTGGCGGAGGTAGACTAGTCGTCCTATCATCGTATACACTGTTGTTACTATTATTATATATTAGAGTAACCATATGTGCGGTATCTATACACCCATGGTCGTCGTCGTATATTGTCGGGTTATGATGTATATATTGGCTACCCGGTAACAGCTGGTTAATACCTATATAGGAACACTCGTAAGTCGAAACACTGACCGCGCGTTATACATAATCATATATAATCATATTGATATTGTTGTGGCACCTCGTGTGTTTTATAAACGGATATGTGTGTGTGTGTGTTATAATAATATCAAGTGCGGTTTCGATTTCGTCCACTGCAGAACTCTACTCACTAAAGATCCGTCTGTATATTATATTTGTATATGCTGCAGCTGAGTCAGTCGACAATTTCGTCGATTTTTCACGCTGTACGCACAGATCTGACGTATAATATCATATTATAACACTAACAAAGGAGTTGCCGCCACTAATGCATCATCTACAGGTACGTCGTGTTTCAACGATAAAATAATAATAATAATAATTCTACCGTCACTTGACCAACGCTTTACACTTGACTTGTGAGATTTTTTTTGAAAATTCATCAATATCAACAGTATAAATATCCGAGATATACATTATGTATTTTGTCGTTATATCCGCGTATATTATAATGACGCGTTCAAGTACGTCGCTTTTGTTTTTTCGTCATTAAATTGCGCAGTAAAGGTTTGTGCTGTTAAGGTATATATGTATAGGTGCCTACAATTCTCTACACTTACGTTATATCCGGTCGATCACGAGAATAAAGGAATACAAAATATTACTACGACTGTAAAGGGAATTGGCGGAGTTCTAACCTCACAGAGTCACTGTAAATAATAAAGAACTTCGCCGTCAATAACGGTTTAACCCCAATGAGGTGCCTTCAATTTTAAACAAGTTCTACATAATATAGATACTGAATGACGAATGTATACCGATTTAGCATATAATTTTATATAATGATTGCGGACATTCGGTTACATATTAGTAATGTATAATATCAAAATCGGAATGGGTCAACGCGTGACTTACCGCCTTTCCGAGCAGAAATATCGTGAAACACGTGGTGGATCACTCTGTATATCGCGCATTAAAATCCCATACATTGATCAAATCATGATTTGTAACATGCTCATTGATAAATGAAGACTTCTGAACCGGTCACGTCGTACGAACTGTACACACGCGATACATTGTGTATACAGTTATACGAGTATCTGTATAGGTAGGTATCGTATCTGCTCGCGTGTTGACGGTTGTCTGTCGCGGTATATAAAACAAGACGTATAATATATAGGTGAACCGCGCGACAACCATCCTGTATATTATAATATATATTACAGTATACACTGAATACGTACGTGAATACGGCGTGACAATCTCCAGCCATAAATTGTACCGTCAACGCCGAATAAAAACGGTTTTCGTTTATATATATTTCACTCCGATCGTATTAAAAAGAAATTGAAATTTACCCGTGTCCGTCGCACACTCACCGTAGGACCGGCGTTATATCCGGGAATTTGTCAAGGACGGTGTTTAAACGAATCTGTTGCGAACGGGTGACAATATATTTTGTCGAAAACATATAATAATTCAACGCAGAATTCCACGCTTAAGAGCCGCCTAGCCTAAAGTTTTAGTGTAGGTAATTAAATCAATAAAATAACGATAAAACATAACATTATCATCTACCACGAGAGGGAGTTTATCTCCTGACTTCTGCAGCCGAATTACACGGAAACGATGTTATTATTTAGTGTGCCTTAATTTTTATTTTATTTATTTATACACACAATTGTTATATTTTAGCAAACTACTGTGCGTGGTATTTAGACGATTTTTTTAACGATGTATCTAATAACTAATAAGACGTATGTATACACTGTGAATGCAACGCCATTTTATTTAAGCGCTTTTACTTATCAGCTGCAGGGTCCAAAATGCTTTACATTTTTGGCGTCGAGTAGTTCAGACCTATATATTATTTACTATACTGTATGCAGCCGTCGTAAATTTACATTATTGAACTCTTAGGAGTCAAAAAATAAGACTTATTAAATCGGAGCGATGCATCTCGCACAACGAACGTAAAATCGTTTCGTGGAATTCCTCTGCAATTTTTTTTTTTTTTTAGTTACGATCACGCTCCTGCATTTTCTCGTGTGTATCAAATTTTGTTTATCGTTTAATCATGAGTGTCGGGAATCTGATTATATAACACGTTAGATTATTATATCTGCATCACATAGGTAGAAACCACGAGAATTTAAATATTGCATGTATAATTATATATACTATATACTTATTATATTATGTAGTGGCGCATTTTTGGGTAACATATTCTTACGACCGTCGCACCGCATGGTATGTGATGTGTATAGTAAATTGTCTACGACATATTATTATAAATTATTAGGTACTATAATAACATTATCAACATTGAAATCTGTTTTGTCAATTCCTTCAAAAAAAAAAAAATAAAAAAAAAATATACGTGTAATATTTATATGGCCAAAATTACAAATTTTGTGTTATAATCCTATGTATTATTATCGCAATATATATATATATATATATAAATATTCAGTATCAATTACATGGCAAAAATCAAAGATAGGATCGAAAATCAGAAAAATATCACAATAATATATAATTAAAAAAAACTTTATTTTAATTAATTTGGCACATTTGAGGAGGGAGAACATATAGTCACCGGGTCCACTCCGATGTGCTTTTCTGGTTAAACTTTATACTTTATAACGACAGTGTATTCTGAATAGCCTTCAGCCATATTACTTGTTATTCTATATAGATGTATATAGGTACAGCGACATAGCGTAGAATTTGGGTACCGGAGATTTTCACATTTATAGCATTTATCACACTCTTAAACAATAAAGCAATGGCCATCAATTATCGTTTATTAAATATAGACAAAAAATAGAATGTTATTAAAATTAATCGGTCCTCAGCAACATTTAATTGCTACGACCGTCCACGTTTTTTTTAGTAACTTGGGTTTGACACATCTATCGACGCTATAAAGTCTAATATTTACTGGTCACAACAAACGATGACATAAAAATAAATCGTTGTTCCGACAAATAATTGAAAACATTGTTGGCGTGTATGTACGTAATGTGAAATCGTATCAGAGTTTATATTTAGGTACATAAATATTTAAAATACTAAAATAACGTCATAAAATCAATATTATCTATTTCGCTAATACACGAAAATCATAAATAGGTATACTTAAGCTATTTATCTACAATATTACAATATATTATATGCATTAGCAATGTTCTATAACAGTGATTTGATCGGTCATAAAATACCTCTCAAGTGTACAAGACACCACAAAATATATTGCATTATTAAACATGCCGCGTGTGAGCTGATAATATAATAATTTGTTCTGATGTAATTTGATTATGTTTGTCTCTATTAATATGGGGACTGTATGATGTAAACACGGCTATTAAAGCTTACAAAACATCCAAGAAAATGACAATTCCATGTTAATAGAATATTAGATATTGGGTACTTCGAATCAAATTAAATAATCAGCCGCTTAATGGACAACTTGGTTACGTACGTGTATTAATATTATACACTATTAATTAATTATTGAAAAGTTATAACTATAAATTCTTTTGAATTTTAAACACATATTTTAATTTTTAACATTAATAAATGATACATATTATTATGTACACCTGTTACACGCGTATACACAATATAGCCTGTTGTGTCGTTTTCTGGCAGTTATCCCGCGTTGTTAAATACAATTAAAAATCATTGTAAGACAAATACCTCCATTTACTCTAAAATTCTCAGGCTCAAAATTTAAGATTTGTGACATAAAAAGTATTTTGTTGATGAATTTGTTCCTTTAAATGTAAACATTTAAATTAATTTGTAGTGTAGCTGTACATGCAGGTATAATAATGGTAATAAGTTGTGTACTTGTTAGGTTAGGTTAGGTATACCAAGAAAAATTTACTCTCTGCGTATAATATATTTTATTGATATTCAGTGAAAGTTTCCAACACAAATTGATGCCAATTATTAACAGATAGAAATTTGTATTTCTAAATCAAACTCATTTAAATACGCAATATTAATATTAATGATCAAAGGTAACATAGTTGATTTTTTTTTGCTTTCTCAAAATGAAGAAAAATCCCAGTTTCGAAATAGTCGACCTCCGTATCATATTTTTCAGTCCACAACCTCAGCGTTTATGCCAAAATGGTTTATGTGACGTTTTAACATTTATATATATGTTGCCAAAAACCTTGAGCCACAATATTATATAAAATAACTTTTAGACGATTGTCACCGTGAAAATTGATAGCTAAATTCATTATTTATATACAATATTACGTATATCATAATTTATCATGTACTATTGATGGGGACTAAACCTGATTACAATAGGTGTGTTGGGCATCATTTAAACGGGGATGTTTATTTTATATTTTTCAATGGACGAAGTAACCCAATAATGAACATAAAACTAGTATGCAAAGAAGGAACATTTTAATAATATATGACACATCAATAAATTACTTTTTGCAAACAATGAGTATTATTATTTAGAAAAATAAAACATTGAATTTTAAATATTATGCTTATATTATCATCAACACATCTATAAAATATAATTTAATTTGATTCCTCATGAATTGACTTTTTAGTGAGAAATACAAAACTGGTAGGTACATTATAATCATTAAAAAAAAAATTATAAACAGAAAAGTTCACGTAAAACGTTTTCGTAAAACAAAAATTTGTAACTGCTTGGGAGTATATTTTAAACTATTGAATACTTACATCAAACAATTTATTATCAATCAATACGTTTAAAACCTTTTTTGAAATCTTATACTGATGTAACTATAATAAATAATAAAATGACTGTCACTTTTTACATATCTACAAATAAATTTACTTACAGCATTTACAATAAAATAATGCGTGATCAATGTAAAACAATTATATCATAGGCATAAAAACATTTTCTAAATAAACTCGTTTTATTGGTTAAAAATAGCAATGCAAGAAAGTTTTTTTTCTTAACTTGATTTTAATTATTCTCTCTTTTGACATTGTCTTGAAAGTTGAAGTAACCAATATTAAACATATTTAGAACATCTTATATTACATATTTTGTACAATCCTTCAATGCAATATTATATACGTTATATATATATATATTACTCTTACACACTACTAATTCAAATTCTTTCATTTAATGTAATTTTATTAAAACATTAAGATGATCGATAATCATGTTTGAGTTAAATGTTTTTTAGAAACTACAGGAACTAATAATAATTTAAGGGTAGGTTCTAATATTTTAATATCAGTTAGATACAAAAACTGAAAATCGTATGTAAAACTGTTTACGTGTGGATGGTGGACCAGCTACAGATATAAATATATAATGACATGTAGGTATAGAAATGCATAGTATTTAACAATATATTTTATTTCGTTAATCATACAATTTTTAGTGAAAATTATATTATATATAATATGTTATTATAATAAATTGCAATTTACTAAATCGTCAACCAATTTTATTATTCAACAAAAAAATATCAGACATATTTTAAATTTCAGTAGTAAAACGTCTAACTATAAAAACAGAATGATAATAATTTATCTGAGACGCTTACGCTATAATATTTTGCAGTTATTAGTGTAATCGGAAAAGATGAGACATTTGAATGTGTCGTTAGAAATAATTTACATTTTTATTGATCTACATGTAATCTCCTTGGGGTGATGGAAGAAGGTCAGATTTGCAACCGATACTTCTTTCAAGTCGCTAAAACCAATAAAACAGGAACCAAATGCGTGTTGAGTTTGTAATTGTTGTTTGCTTGGAGAATGGCCAGATCTGGCGATGTTGAGGACACTTTGAAAACGCCAGAAGGTCATTAACCGAAAAAACATAGTCATATACATAGGTTAGAGCGATAGGTATATAAAGGTAAAACAAGAGAGATAATAAAATTAATCCAATAATAACCTTCTTAATAACGTTAATAGTTCGCACTACAGCCGAAGGATTATTTATTACATAGGTACGCGCACGCGTTCGTTTAGTAATAAAATTAAAAACTACAATGATGATTATAATAACACCTACTTTTTTTAAATTCTTATCGCGTCGATGATGTTCTAATACATCGTTTTCGTGATTTAGTCGACCTGGGACATATTATAATATTATTATTATCCCCGTGCCAATATGATACCTAAACGAATGGGTCTCTCCTACAAACACGACGACGACCGCCGAGACGAAAAATGTACTATAAAGCAACATCCACGACTGTTGCAGGCAGATCGAGTCCGACGTCATTAGCTTTTACAACCGAGTTGATCTATTGATATATTTTGTATACGTCATAATTCGTAACATTATCTCGTATAATACGATGATCGACCATCGAAAACAATAAAATGGCAATGGGTAGATAATCATAAAATAATAGGTATTTTGTCTTCACAATAAAATAGATAACAATCTTCGGCTTGTATGAAAAGATTTTTTAAAACATGAACTGAATTTTTTTTTATTACATCGACATAGTTATTCAATTACGTCTTCACACTTGTATACATACATATTATAATATATAGTTATGTGGTTGAGTATAAATATTAATAAGGTAGGTATACGGCGATCCTTGTTTAGTATTATTTTTGCCGGATTATGATATATTTATTATGCTTCATTATATGTACATATAGGTACTGACGTAAGGGCCGCGTAGACAAGTAAATTAAACAAATGTTATTGTTTTTAAACATCATCGTCGTCCGTCGCGTTCGGAAAAATTACCATAACACGATTTTGCAACTTTAATATACGCAGCCATATTAATATAATAAAAAATAAAAACAATCAATTAAATATAAGTAGGCACCTATGTGTATGTAATAATGATTATTATTATTTCCACTTGGAGTTCGTAAATCGTTTGTATCGAATAGTTTTTCATTAACATTAATATTATTATTATTACCGTATATACTATATACTGTGACGGGAGAGCAATAATTATAAAAATATTATATATAAATCAAATACGTAATTGCTGCAATGTATGCGTCATGTTATTTTATATGCGCTATATAGCTAGGTGATAGGTAGTTATTTACGCGGTCTTTGCGAACAAAACTGATTGGGAAAAGTTTCAAATCAATATTCGTCGTAGATAATCATAAAAACATCTGATATGAAGCCATCATGGGGCTATTGAGCAACATAACCGCCGCACACATTGAGCATCGTATTGAGCTCCAGCCATGTCGATGGCAATATAGCAGCGGTGGCAATAAATTCGGTTTGCATGTCGTCGTTGAAGTTACGAGACCTTGTGTGACGATTAAAGTCGTTATATGCACTTATTGTGACGGGTAAACATACAGCATAAATCAAGAAAATATTTCCCAAACAATATCATCATACCTAAATAATATAGTGTCCATATATGTCACTGCACCAATAGTATTATGCTATTATTTATTATTATTTTAGGTATCTGCCTTTGCATAATTTAATAATAATTCAATGGTAATAAAGTTATGTTATGCGTCGTATACGTTATCCGATGGATCAAAGTGAAATGTTTGTTTTTGAGTGAATTTCCGTGATGGAATAGAGGCAGATGTAGTATCGTCTCACCAAAGTTTTTCCCCCGAGGAAAAGCTGCATAATATATGCGAAAACTGTTAAAAACAATTATTCTACTTGAACAAGAAAACAAGACGATATTATATTTCTATCTAGTTAAACGAAACAGTTATAGGTACCACTGCTTTACATACTCGTTAAATAATTTTCATCAATTTATTGATTATTTCACGTGACGAACTGTAGCAGATTAATCGCATATTATGTTATATCTCCCATTTATAATTCTAAAAATTGAAAACAAAAACAAGATATTTTTGTTATTTATAGTTAAAAAAAAAAAAAAAACATTGGTACATAAAAATATTACGTTAATATATTTCACACGTGTTTATTAATTTAAAATGAGGAAAACATCGGCGAAATAAGAACGTAATGATTACTAAAATACGTAATAACTTGTTTCAAAATTCAAATATTCTGAACAGAAAAATTCAAAACTGGGGTAGAGTCAACATTTTTATATATAAATTTGATTAGGTATATAGATAGATATTTACTCCAAAATTGATTATAAATATGTTTTACGCGTAGAAAAATATATCAATCTACATTAGTAGAACAATTGATAAATTTGATATTATTACGTTTCACGTGTGTAAGACAATAAGCTAATGAG
Organism: Diuraphis noxia; assembly: GCF_037042655.1. NCBI lineage: Eukaryota > Metazoa > Arthropoda > Insecta > Hemiptera > Aphididae > Diuraphis > Diuraphis noxia. Next base: position 13,571,574 of record NW_028301714.1, on the reverse strand, counting down.
TGCGGGTGTTGCGTCCTCTTATAAAAGTGAAAGTTATCCTTCTGTTTATAAAGTTATCCTACTGGTATGACGTAAAAATCAGACATAAATTTAAAAAAATTATAACCATTCTTTCAATCGATTCCAATGCATTGTTCCGACTTGACAAAATTGAAATATAAAAATAAAATTGATGAAATAAAGTATTTAAATAATTTATTTGATTATATGCTTATTTATTTGATTTTTCTGTCCGGTATATTGTATACTTCTAGTGGACTCGTCTACATTATCATTACTAAAACCAATTAAGATTCAAAATACCTAAATCATTAGTGTTTTCTATAAAGATAAAAACGTTCCTATTACATTCCTATTAGCGTATGCATATTGACTGGAAATTTGATCGAGTAAAATATTTTAACGTTAAAACATCAAAACTACCTTCAGTACCTAATTTTGACACGGTACTCTTCTATTTAATAGAAATCAGAAATTTTTAAAACATCTGTTCAAATAAATATGCCTATAACATGGTTTGACCATTTACGGATAAAATAATAATTGTTTATATTTATTACTGAGCATAATATCTTTGATCCACACTTCGAATCTTGTCTATAGATGAACACTTTTTTAGAAATAATAATAATAATAACAAATATCTAACCTAGTAAATCGTTTATTATTGTACCTATTCATAATTAACATTTAATATGATTTTTTTTTTTTGGTTTATTAACGATCGATCCTATTCTAATGGGTTAATGGACGTTTTATGTGATTTTGGTAATCGATTTTCAATGTGATAATACACTTTTATAATGCATCAGTTGTATTTACAGTGTCGTGTAGTGAACATTCGTTTTAATAATAAATTGTCTCCATGATCCCAGGTAAGAAACGTTACCAATTTTTATTTAAACCAAATATTTAAGCCCTAGACTTTCACTTTACAGTTAATGTCTCTTGATTGTCTCAATCAGTGATACAAATCCATGATATTTGGTACACGAATAACATAGGTATAATACTTATATTGTATTATTCATACATAATAATAATTATTAATACATATAAGTGAGTACACGATATGGTAGTTAAATTTACTTCAGAAAACTATGGTTTTAACTATTTTAAGCATTATTATCATGTGCACAAATGACAATATCTGTGTAGCGTTATAAAACAATTCAGAAAATACTTTTGTTTTGCGAAATAGCCGAGATATTGTTTAACCATCAGTTGAGATGACATGAGCTTAAATAATATGTACAAGACAAAAGGTATTTTAAATTTAAATACTGCCGTTTATTGTTGTATTATAATAATAATGGTACAGTACCTAATACTTTCGGTTTGTTTTAATAGCCAACATACAATAAGCAAATAATACACATACGCATTGTATAGTATTCACCCTATAATCATTATTGCAATAATATATTCCGCGTGACGTGCAAATTTTATTGACTGTCATTTTTTTTTTCAACAAATAAATGAAAATATTGAGAAGACACTTTAAATCTAAAATAGGTGCGAAGAAATTATATATGTACTTAGTTCAAATTTCAAAACAGGTTTATGCGTTTTTTTGGATTTTCAGTCCACGTGGAACGAGGAAGCTGCAATACAATTGAAACGGTATATTCATTTTTATATTTTCTCCGTCAATAAAATAATTCTAAAATCGTACTTTGGAGTTAGAGTGGTTGTTATACAATAATAATGAACAACACGAATAAATAACATTAATTAACATACCTACTATACGTTTTGACTACAATTTATATCTATGTTAGAGACTGTTTATATAGATGGCAATCGTGTTCATACGTTTTACTTAATTTGTTCACTTTCACGACAAAAATTTGTTCACACAATATATTATCGGCTAATATTTTATTGCGAGCCTCGAATGTTGGCTCCTCCTGGTTATTCGACAGTAACAATAATTATAACTGAAAGGCCCGGTGAGCTGATTATGGTGATTTTTTTAGTATAGTAATTTTGTAAAACATTTTTATGAGAAATTTTGAAGAACATTGGAATAAGAATGATTTAAAAAAAAAATTGTATATATATTAATAATTGTTTATTGAACTGAACTCTAAAATTGTCGAGTATTCCTATCGAATGCAAAACTTTATCAGCAACTACCTACATTGACTATATTATGATAACTGCACACTCGTCGCAATGGACTATTTTAAACAGTTACTCTTCCAAAGTCACTTTTATCATACATTGTTGACCTATTTAACAATGCGTTCGATTTCCGATTAAATAACTTGTGGCTACAGCTTCTAAAAGGTGACCAGTATTCATAAAATAATACGCGTTTAACTACCTATACTCACTTAATTTAAGTGTGCATTTATGGCCTGTTGTTGACAATTAATAGTGTATAACCAATTAAACGAAAGTATAGTATCCATTCTTATTGGAAATAGATTATTTTTAATAAATAGTTATGTGTTATCGTTAAAGTGTCATCGATAACATAATATGTCAAAAATAATTTTAAAAAATCTATTTAATAAATATAATATAATTATTTATTACCATATTTATTTTAAATGTTTACGTTAACAACTTTTTTTTATTATTACAAATTAATAGGTACCTATATTTATTGTTGTCTTTATTTTTGTTTTTAATTCATCGATGACTGATCGTATATCAGTATAGAATTACCTTGTTTTCCACATTAACGATTAATTTACCCATAACATTATTAGTTAACTATTTATATACTTTATATTATATAAAACTGTGAAATAAAGAACACTATGTGTATATCGAATGTCGATGATTGTAAAACAATCAACTATATCTATACACAATACGCATGTATATAATACTTGTAATTTATATTATTAACGATGTATTAATGTTATTGATTTAATTACTATTAATTCACGCGTCAATATATAGATACATTTCAATCAATTTTATTTCTAATTAATTATTATTAATTAAACACACTAGTTTGTTTTAGTAATTAAAATATAGACATATAGTTGTAACTCTCTACCTGCATGGGTTTTAAAAGATTCCTAATTTAATTTTTCAAAAGTGATTTTTTGTGCCTTTAAATTTGAAAGTGACCTTTCATATATCTACAACAAATACTCATGGTATTCGATAAGATGTTGGTTTTTCATTCCCAATAAAAATATTGAATAAGTTTTTTTTTAATATCATAAATTATATTTTAAATTCGAATAGTTCTCGGTTTTTGAACAATGAATTTAATAATCATGTTATGGATATTATTCTCAAATAGTATATTTAGTATATTTTAGTATTTTACTGATCGTTCCCGTAGGATAGCTGCAATTCTTACAATACGATAATGTAGTGATTGTAGTGTGACTATATTGTGAGTATATCAAACTATTATATTATTATTTATTTATACGTGATTTCGATTGAAAATAGTATATAACATAATGTTGACGAGTATTTACAATGTTTAACTTATACGTAATTATCGTTCTGTGATTGATAACAATTGACGATTATTGTGAATGTATACCGTACATTTTCGACAAGTTCTCACTTGTTCACCTGCTCACTGTTGTAGGCCACCATGGCGCCGTTAAATCACCGGGCTTGACGCACCTATACTTCGCACGAATTTCGCAAGTTTCGTTCATAGTTTATAATATACCTACAGAGGGATTCAACTAGATGCACACCCCCATTTTTTCATTTGATAATAATTTATACGTTATTTTAACTCTATTTTTTGGACATTTTAAAGTATACCTACTTATGAAGGACCATATTATTTGATATTTTCAGATTTTTTTATTTAGATTGTTAATGCAATCTAATGAGTGTCGTGTGATTAAATGATAACAAAATTTTGTACCTCAAGTTTTTAAAGAATTTATATTTTTGAAAATTGTGGTGTTTACACAAATCAAAATACTTTCTGAGTTCTTCAAGTGCATGATTAATAGAAATAGCCCATATTATTAAAATAAAAGTATATGATAGTTGATATTTAGAAAATATGTGAGCAGGGCCTGATTAACCAGTAGGCTAAATAGGCTACTGTCTAGGGCGCCAAATCGGTCAACGTTAAATGTGGGGCGCAACAAAATAATTTTGAGGTAAAAATCAACCCTAGCCTACTGGCGACCAACTCTTTAATCAGGCCCTGTATGTGAGGGTTATGATAATTTAAAAATTATGGTAATTAATTTTAATTAATAACAGTTTTTAAGGCTTTACTTTTTAAAAATTATCTGAACTCAAAGTATGACAAGTATGTGTGAACCTAAGCTTGTAAGCATTTGTGATATATTATTAGGTATTAATATAAATCATTACCTAGGTATTAAGGATTATTGTTTTTCACACATAAAGTTTAATAACTCAGAAAATAGTCGTTTGAATTTCGATTTAGATGCGTCAAAAAAAAATATCTAATTAACAGATTAAAAAAAAATCGTCTCAGGTTTACTCCTGAAATAGTAACAAATCAAAATATTTGAAAATATGGTTTCTAAGAATGGTAAAAATAAAAAAACAGAATTTGAGTAAATTCACTGTTAAAGAATAAAAATGGGGTTGACATACTACGAATCACCCTGTATATATTATTATGTATATTCGAGTATTGTTGGAATTTTTGAAAAATGTCACGATAAACGATTCACTGTTAAGGGTGCTCGAGAAGCGTTTCGCATCAAATTATAAATACAAAACAATGTACCTGTGTTGTAGTACCTGTACAATTGCGGCATACACGGTGGTATTGTTTACTTAGATGAAACCACTTGCGCCGCCTAATCGCAAAACACTCGAATTTATTAATTTTCGAGTGATCCGACTACGGCACAGAGGACGTTCCCAAGGTATCACGTTGCCGGTGGTTTATTCGATCGGTGTATTTAGTCTATAATTATTGTAATTTATTGTTATACGATATTTTTTACTTTTAATAGCGGCTTCGATGTTATGACATCGGGAACGCATATTATCCACATAATATAATATTATATAATATTAAAATTATAATGTTGAATACGATACAAATTCGGGCTTATCAAACGTTTATCGACTACTAACGGCGTCGCGGATCGTCACGTGCGCACGGGTAAAGACGTAATATTATTATGCGTGATGTCTAACCGCATTTGTGCATGTTCTTATACAATAATAATATATTAATTTAGTAATAATATACCGTAAGCAGTGTGTTCGCTCAATACCGCTCCATGTCAAAAAGAAATTTGAAAATAAAAATATAACCATAATTTTTGATAATGGTAGGTAACTACGAAAGATATTAATCAATGGTGTAATCCATAATAACCAATGGGATGATATGCCAGCGTTTTAAACCTCTAATAACCGGTGTTCAATATACAGATGATATTATTTCCATCGCTTGCAATAAGTGGGTAATAACACTGTATTATACACTGTCAGCGTTCGCCCATCATCGAGATAACATACAAGTACAAATATCATATATTTCTGCCGTCCGTTATTAGGAGGTTCTACTAATGGAAATTCCACTGAATTAACCTTTATATGTGCAGTTTGTGAAAAACAGTATAACAATATACTCCGAGCCTGTTGCGACATTATATTTAATTATTTGTAGATGCTCATTAACCAAGGTTGGGCGAGTTTATTAAAATAATTCACAGTGGTTAAAATTAAAAGTTAGCAAGGAAAATATTTAACTCGAAAATTTAACTTAGTTAAAATAAAGTTATATATTTATATAAATATTTCGATTTATACAAACATTGAAACATCAGATTATTATGATATATATTATTGGCAAATAAATGACCAGAATCGAAAAATAGTATTATCTGTTAGTTACGTGTGATACGAAAAGAAAATCTTAACTGCACAATAACGATATTTAATTATACAAAGTAAAGTATAACAACAATAACAGTTTTAACTGAATTAGTTAACAAGTTAAAAACAAAAATAATTAACTAGTTAGATTAAAAAGTTTTAGAAAAATTGACTTAAAGTTAAAAGCTAACTTAACTTGAAGTATTTGACAATTTAATGCTTACCTTTACCACCATGGCAATATAATAATATTATTATAATGATAGTAATAATAATAATAATAATAATTACTATTGAATTACCGTCGTCTCATAGTATAATTACCTATAAGTATATGATATATAGCGAAAGGGTCGGCTGATCCCCGGGCGAGCGGCTACCGCTGTGCACATGACGGTGACACGTCGTCGAAATGTCTGTCATTTGGCGAGCGAATGACGTCCGCGACGACCGACTTACTTCACACCGCGGCGACGATATATATCGTATATCATTGTACACCGAGATCAGCGAGATCGTATACGATATTTGGACAAACAGATGTTTTTACTATTATTATTATTATAATAGTTTTATATTATATTTTGTGTATATATCATTTTATTATTATTGTTTAGAGTGTCGCGTACTTGCTCAGGCGAAAACTTTATCGTCGGCCGTTGCGCGCGATCTCATTTCAGATAACACTGTTGCGAAAATATTATTATTGTGCATTATTAGTTATTATCACTATTATATGGGTACATGATCATTGTCGCGTCCTGCGGCTTGTCGTCGTCGATCCGCCGGAGACGGCGCAGGTTCGATCGTTTATTATTGTAATATCATACTACGTATTATTGTTATTAATTATTATATACGTTACCACAACTATTGCGTTGAAATAGAAACTATAGTCGATATACTATATAGACTAGTCGAGGTTTAATATATTATTTATACTACATTACTACCTACCTATAGTATATTCTTGGTGGAACAACCGACGGGCGTTGGTAACACTTGCATGGTAACGCCGAAAAGAAATAACATTTAAGACCACGGTGTATTTTTTTAAAAATGGGTATTAAAAACTTTAGATTCTCGATAACTCAAAATCTTTTAAGAAACTTTGCACATTAAATTCCCAATATTTTCCACCCGCTAACAAAAATGTCCTTGTGGAAGTAGATTATTTCCAATAAAACCTATTCTACAGATAGCTCAAAAAGAATAAAAATATTTTTTTAATGTTGTCATGTCCAAAAAATGCTTACAGTATTATATTCATTTCGTGAAAAATGTAGACTCTATGATTTTTTTGTATTACAAGATTAAATAAACATCGAGATTGTGTAAATACCTATTCTCGTTTTTGGTAATCTTTTTGTTGCTTTCCCAACTTCAAAGAAGAAGGTTCGCTAAAGTTATTTTTTTTTTTTTTTAAGCGGGGCTTAAAAAGTTAAAACTATATACAATTGACTATCAGGAAAACAGGAAACTTTCTCAAAGTTGAGGATCTGAACATTTTTTTTTTTATAAATAGAATTTAAAAAAAATAAAAATAAAAATTAGTACAAAATAATATTCATAATATACCAAACTAATCAAGTAATAACATTCAGTATAAAATAATACAAAATTAAAATACTTAAAAGCCTAATTATTTTATGGCTCAACTTAATATTGTAATGGATTTATTACTCTACTATACTAACTCAGATGTTTTGGAATTTTTAACTAAACGTAAAGACTTTTTCAAATCTTGAAATTTGTTTGTATTACTTAAGGGTTTACTGTTACTGTTATCAATATGAACTTCTTATTTTAAGTAAGAACCTCTCCCCCTTTTTTCTCTTAATTATTTAATGAATATTTGTTTTTGTTTTTTATATAACTTACCTTATTCAAAATCAAAATGAGTTGTCTTTTCTGTTATTCAAACGTTTATAATTTATACTAAAATTATTTTATTTTTTAAAAATGATTTTACAAAAACATAAAGTATATGTATTATTGTGATAGATCTATTGTATGGACTATTTTTATAAACCATTAAAATTGAATGATTAATATATATTTATTACTAAAATGTTCAACTCACCGTAATCAACTTAATCTTTCAAACACAAGAATATTGGCCTATTATCATTAGTATATACATGGTTTAATAACTCAAAAACGACAAAAACTAATCGCTGGGATTTTGATTTTGATACCTCAACATTTTCAATAAAACTATTTCAGTTAAGTAATTATTTACATGTACACAAGGAACTTAGCTGTTTGAAAAATATATGTGTTTGGACCCCCACGAGGCTTTAAAAAAAAAACTCAAAAGTTTGAAAATACGTTCTTTAAGTAGTCTTAAAAATTTCAAAAAACAAATTTCGAACAACTGCATTACCGAAGACGAAAATAGGGATTAGCCATTTTGTATTGTATACTATAAATAATTCAAGTTTAGAACGAACGGTGATTATTGCAAGCCGTGTTATGTATCTATCGCACAAATCGGCTTCTTTTGTATCCGGAACTTTAAGCATCAATCTCATAATTATCGAATAGTTTCCGGTTTATTTTTATGACAATTCTTTGTAGAAATGTTCGTGTAGTATGACTGTATGAGTATCATTCTAATAATGATAAATTCACCGTAATAATGATTGTATTTTATTGCAAGTTATTATTAGTTATTACACGTCATTATCATCAGTATTATCACGCAGGCAAACATAAAGTAGCTAATTGCAAAATTATGCGACAAATAAAAATAACACTCTTTGATAGGTATTTGTAAGAATAGCCTTCCGACTTAAATGTATTTTATTAAAACAAAAACTAGGTTAAGGATTCCTTTAAATCCACTTCTTCCGGCGACAAGTTTATTTTATTTCGCGAACGTAACGCTCGAGTCTATAAACGGCGGTTAACGTATAGAACTAAAAATCCTTATATTATATTTTATCATATATATAATATACTCATTATTATATTCCTAAAATGATATTAAATGTATATCTTAGTTAAAGTAAGCAATTATTGTTGTGAAAATTGTTCCACGTATTTATTTGTTCTTAAAAAGTTTGACTTTTAAACAAAATTGTTTTGTTGATTCCCAAAAAATGATAATTTTTGCTTATAGCCGAATAGGTATTTAAGAAACAAATACATTTTAGAGCATGTCTACTCACTCACCATTCAAGAAGTTTTAAATAGATCATTAATATAAATATAATATATAATATTAATATAAATATCGAGACAAAATTAAAATTAAAAATCTTAAATGTATTTAAATATTTTATTTAAGATAACTGTTTACAAGCGGTGTGGTTTACTTATTGGTTGTTTTCTGCAGATTACAAGATTATAAATATAAATACATAAAATAAAAAAATTTTACTTGTAAAAAAGATAATAAAAATACACTCATAGTTAATAAATCAAATTTGTATACCAAACAAAAGACAATCCTTACGTGTTATTTTGTGATTTTTATTACTTATTTGAAATCATTAATACAACAAAAGTTATCAGTATGTAAGGCATGGACATAACGGGTTTTAAAACAATTAGGTACAAGTTTTTTGTATTAATTTTATCACAAGAATGTTGCAACATAGTAAAAATGTTTGATGTATCGTGTATAGGTACATTTGGTTTCTTAACACTATGAAATTATAGTTTAAGTGGTTTAATTTTCACGCGAAATGGTTAGTGCAAACAATTTTTGGATGTTAATACTCGCATATAATTAATATTTAGGGGATGGATCTTCAGCGAATTGTTTTTAATAATTAAAATATATTTCTCCAAGGACCTTGAAAAAGTCGTCGAATTTATCAACCTGTATAATAAGTGATATCGGAAAATTGTTAAACTTGTAAGTTAATTTTTAGTAATTTTTAATAATTTCAAGTGTATTTTTTTAAATAATTTAACTCGTCCAGATAAATGCGATTGTAAGTAAATCTGTTACGCAGTCGATTTTCAATTGTTATTCAATATATTAATATTTTTTATTATACATACACAACGGTTACAGTTACTTTTACACACGTTGAAGATTACGCAATAACGTAAATTGTATTTATATTTTTAGAACGGTATTGACGAAAAACAATTTTTTTTTTTGCTGAAATTATGGTTTAAGAGCAATAGCCAATAATAGTTATTTATTGTAGGTATTGTAAATTATGAAGGTTTAAACAAACCGCCTATCCGTCAGTGGTTATTAAAAATAAACCAGTATTTATATTACTACAAAAATCTACTCGAAATGAACCTAATCTTGGTTTATGTATAAATTTAAAAAAGTAGTGTCGAGAGTCAAGTGTAATCTTAAGCTTAATTCAACACGCGACCAAGTGAGTATACCTAGTTGAATATGGATACCAGTTGGTTGCTGTTCTCGTTCGTTTCTGTCTGCTTATTTTATTGAATAAAAGGTAAGTTAGTGCTTGCATTATTGAAATTCGTTTGTTTATTTTCATTTTCTGAATTTTCTTACTAATTATTATGAAAAAATGTATAATTTAATACGATATTAAAAACACCAACTATAGTTTAGAGGAGATTAATTACCATGAAGTTAATAGGATAAATTATTATAAACATTTGAAATTATTTTTTAATATAACGCCACGTCGTATAATATTATTATTCACTTATTTCATTGTAATTATTTATTATTTGAACAGTCACGTCGTAAATAATTGTATCTATGGCTTATAATATAGTTATTAATATAATAACTTACTATACTTTCGATCACGCAATATCTCTGTTAGCTTAAGTTATTTTTTATTAATCTATTAGAATAGGTAATATTATATACAGCGCATTTTGAAATGTTTAGGAACTATAACGGGTACCTGGAATAAGTTCTAGGCCCTAAAATTGCGTGCAGTAATTTTGGAATTTGATTTCATACAAACAGTAACTGTATGTCAGAACTTATTTGTGATTTTCTTGAAATCTATTAAATTAAAAAAAATAATAATCTAAAATAACTATTTTACAGTCAATAGAGGATGGGTTATGTGAACATTTTTCACATAGCTTTTTTTACTGAGCTAAAAAAGAGTTTTCCCGCTATAACAAAAAAGAATGTATTACAGTTGGCTTTAAGACTGTTATATTCTTCGTTCTCTTCGGAAATTCGAAAATTATCAATAAGTTGGTATTATAGGACATATTTTTGTTATTAAATATAAAATAAGTATAACTATTATGGAATTTAAACATTTTTTAATATAGAAACACTAGCGTACACCGAGTAGCATACGAGTTACACGTAATTCTTATCATCTATCACTTATCACGGCGTGCATTAGTATCTCCTCACGCACTCCTGATATTAATAATTCTTAAATAGTTGAACTATTAAATCTAATAAACAGTTTGTCCAAATTAAGAATGTAACACATAATAATATAAACAGTTAAAAAAAAAAATCATGTGTGTCTATAGCACAATATACTGGATCTAAATGATCCAAGAAATTATTCAATACTAACGCAAAAACACGCAATTTTAACATAATATTTATCATAACCTTCGAAGCACTGCCCTTCAACACAAACACACACACGATTTGTGTATATATGCACTAGGTACATATATGCTACACACGTACATTTAGGTATATTCAATAGACCAAACGAAAATTAATCTTATAATTTTTTTTTCCGGTAAATAAATTTAAGCAATTATATTTTAAATGTTAGTTATATTCGTTGTACAATGTTTAACGTATATACATATATTATAATGATAGTATATTGTTTGTATAATATATCATCTTGACATAAAATATGTGTTTTTTTTTTGTTGACAAAACGTGTGAATATATCATTCAAGGAGAGATATGGCTTTTTAACCAACATTGATTTTGAAAAGTACCTATACAGTTTGAATGATGTTTGGTCAATTTTTGTTTGAGTATTTTTTAAGTTTAATTTAAGTACATTTTGAAAATTTTTTCTAGATAGTTAAAAGTTTAGATCGTCACCCCCTTCCCAATTATAGAGTGTATTGTTAACAAGGACTACAGACGTGATTTAAAGACTTATTTAAATGTATTATTCTTCATAGATTTAGAACGATAGAAATTATATCAAACATTGTACAGCTTATAACACAACTATTACGAATAATACAATAATGAGTTATTAAAATGCGTCTTAAAAAGTGCAAACATTCGGTGCGTCTCGGATGATCATTTTAATGATCAAGGTACTTACGTATTGTAAACAATTATATTATTAAAATAATATTATATCTATTGTGATATTGTCGTTCAATCGTATTCAGTGTTGGTTTGTCAATAATATTAGATTATTGCACTCTACAACTATACACTGCCTAATTTTGTAGCTCTAATATTCGTTTAGTTAATATTATTATAAATCGTAATTTTCAAAAAACAATTCTGCACTTGGCTCGTGATTAAATCCACACATTTTCCAAGTGTTTAATCAAATAAAAATAATTATTATCATTACATAATAATCAATATGACATATATATTTACTAAATCATAAGCTGTCACGTCCAGCTATGACCGTATTAAAGTAATATTAGATGCTGTAAATGCTCTTTATGTTCAGTCGCTATGCCCGTTATGCACTGTACTAAAAGTGTATAATATGTATAACGCTTTATTGCAGCACACATTTTACGTGATCACAAGCTTTCCTGCAACAGGTACTAAAAAAAAGGTTCAAATCGATTTCGAAAAATTTCAAATCAAACACAATATTGGACGAGTTTTTTTTAGCGAGGTTAATAATGTGGCAAAAATTATTCAAAGTGTCATTCGAAAAAAGGATTCTGAATATACAATTGCCGCCTATAGATACGATTGATGTGTATATATCCATTTATTTACACCTTCATATTAAGCTTATTAGTTTCAAAAACTTATTTTAAATAATATAAATTAATAAACATATTTATTTTATTTTTAAATTCTATGTGTAGAAGCAGCTAGGTACGATCATTGCCCCCTCCCTTCCCTATGGTCCCAGGGCCCCACCACAGCTCATAGCTGCTCAAAGCTGCTCACAAGGACGTGCCTGACACCATGGAAACGTGCGGTTCAGGTTTTTATTATTATCCCATTTTACTAGGTATAAACGCTATTAAAAAAAGACAAAAAAATTTCATAAAAAATTTAGCGCGTTATCACACACCACAAACATACACACGCACACGCACGCGGTTCACACGATGTCGACAGCCTTATCGCGTGTGCGTTTAAGCGACTACGACGTCTTTATTACAATAATAATAATATAATGTAGGCACATATCGACGACGACAATGATGATTATTATTATTATTATTATCACACTCTAACGCGACTTTATCATTATTATTATTGTTGTAATTGTCAATAATAATTGTAATCGTGTCGTGTATTATATGCGCGCCACACTGACGGATTTTTTTTTAAAAATTTTTTTTATCGCAAACCGTTTCCATCACCGCCGCCGCTTCGTGCCACAGACTCGCGTATCACTGTACGGGTCGGCTGGGCTGCGAAATCCGTTCGGCGCTGCAGCAGGCGTAAGTCCTCGCCGGTCGTAAACCGTATACTACATTATAATATTATCATAAATTATATTTCAGACGTGCGTTTTCGAAACTGCAGAATTCGATTCGAAACTAAATCATTATATTATAGTCCGTCGCCGTTTCGCCGCCGTCCGCGCCCGGGAGATAGTGTATATATTGTTATTATAATATTATATTATTGTTATAATAATAATATATAAACGCTCTCGTGGCTTGACCGAAGACCGTGGTGTGAACAAAAAAACTTAGGCGGACGGCGGCCGACCTCTTGTGCAACATCGCTATAGATTACGCAGTGACATCCATCCCGACTTCGTCTGCTTCCGTTTCCGATTTATATCGATTGCCGCTGTTTCGTAGTTCTCGTATTGCCGCTGCTTCAGGAGGTGTTGACTCCGCTGGTCGTCTTCTTCGTTTTCAGGTAGAGTTTACGTCAGAAAAATAACACCCGCATCCATCCTTCCCCTCCACCCATAACAAAGGCTTTTTATACGTTTTCTATTTATGTGTAACGACTATTAGATTATCGTATTCGATGCATGGCAAACGTCCTCAAGAATTCTAGTAATAAACGCCAAAGGGTAGTTATTCATTTTAAATATTTCGGTGCATCAGGCGACAGTGCTTAGGTTTTGATTTCTAGTGGCTTTCTACTGACTCCCATAAAATAGATGACCGATGTGATCTATGCCGACGTGCAGACATCGTGCCATATCGAGTACAGTTTTCGAATAGCGATACCCTACGGTAATGATTTATATTTTAAAAACAAAAATATTAGAACACTCGCGAGTACATGATTTCCACAATTCATACTAACGAAATATGCCTAAAATCAATAAAAAAATTCAATGATAATAATAATACCTCGGTGTACTCGTAATTACTACAATATTGTAGTTCGATTCTTCGAAAACCTTTAGGTTTAGGTTAATGGTCGTCGATTTGTTTCAGTTGTATGATACAGAAATTGAGCATGTAAAATGTACCTACTTCAATATAATATCACGTTTACGTATTGTTTCGCTTTATTTAATATTAAATTACATACCTATTATTAACAACCTATGATTAAAATATAGTTTTAACCAACAAAAGTAATTAAATATAAATTTTATTATAATGTCGTTTTACACATTAACATAAAGTTCTTAAGCATTATTTTTTCCCTTAGTTTTAGTCAAATTCCAAAAAAATTAGAAACTTACATAATTTAACTTAAATATCCTTTAGAGTCGCCACTTTAACTGTACTAAAACGCTAAACTTTTTTAAATCTAAAATCTTCAATAATTATTATACTTTCATATATAGGCACGTACATTATTCAATATTGTTATATTATTATAATATTAAATATAATGATAGCCACATAACGTTATTTTTAGTGAAATGATGGCAAAGTAATGTAACTGTATTAAAATATTACGGTGTATCATACGATGGACTAAAATTATGTTTTTAATAGACCTCATTATAATTTCGATGCTATTGAAATGCTACACACGTTATACTATGTAGATAAGTGACAAAATCGCATTATCGTATCATTCAGAAGTCATTATCTTTATTCAAATATTATAGAAGTTATACTACTTTATATTTGTAATAATCGTAACTAATACTTTGCATAACGTAAGGTTAACAATATAATTATTAAATTGATTTTAAAATTATTTTTTTATTTTTATCACATTTTCAATTGCTTGTT
The DNA here is from genome assembly GCF_037042655.1 of Diuraphis noxia. Lineage (NCBI taxonomy): Eukaryota > Metazoa > Arthropoda > Insecta > Hemiptera > Aphididae > Diuraphis > Diuraphis noxia. Next base: position 13,556,487 of record NW_028301714.1, on the reverse strand, counting down.
TATTTATACAAAAATGCTACTCAAACATAACAATGAATACATGCATAAAATACGTATTATAATCAAAGAGTATTATTCCAAAAAAGTAATTATTTTGAATTCGTTATTGAAGACTAAAATTATTTATTTATTTTCGACTTTTTATTCACTGTACCTAAAATAACGTTTATTTCTTGATGTATGATTATGTTTATCATGGGCAAATGTGATAAATACTTTGAGTTAATTATTTCGTATTTGATTGTATACACAATAGCGAATGCGTGGTGATTTTTACATACATCATAGTATAATCCTTTTAAAATTATTAATGCCCTGCACATTGATGTCACAATGCTGTGACACTGCGGCTGCAGCTGCGCTGTGCTTGAAATGTCTTAAATATCTGGTACAAGCAATAGCGCAGTGCTAAAATATTAATTATTGTTTAATCGTTAATAATTAAATGCAAGAAAGCCTTGATAAAAGTATTGTATTTAACAATCGCGTACCACTTATAATTATTAACGTTAATCTTAATAAATTATAGTTAACATCATACACACAATTGTTGATTCAATAATAATATATTATATCGTTAATGGAAGACAAACGTTGATATTATACCTAACAGTAAGTTGTACCTATATAGTCAATGCCTATTCCGAGGGAAAATAATCCTAAAACATTGATATCATATATTTTTCTGCAGCATGATGAATGATGATAATATAATTATTTATCATGAGCTAGAGTGTTGTGTAACAATTATCACTAAACATTTCAAGAAAACCATAAAACTTATTAGAGTTAAATTTTTCTATAAAATATCTGCACTACGGTTTAATCACGTTGGCGTATGAATCATACTTGGGAATTTTCATTATACATACCTGTACTACTGCACTGCAGTTTAATAAAACAGAGTGAAGCAGTCATTTAACGGTACATAAATATTTTTGATTAAACGCAAATTTTAATCATTAACCCAATGGTAATTTAATATTAATACCGATCGGATAACGGAGATATATATTATATTTTAATGTATACACTATAATATTGTTAAATTAATAATTTAATTATTGTTAATCAATAAAAAGTTATTAAATAATGGAAGTAAACAGTATAGGGTCTATTAAGTATGACTATAATTTTTTATGTGCATACACGATTGGACATGTTTAATCTACCGTACAGTAGGTAGGTATAAATAAGCACACAACGTGTTTTTATTGCGATAAAGTTAAAATAGGTAAAATATTACAAATTCGTTGTTTTTAAAATTAGAATTAATCGAAAATTGTATGGACCTTGCTGATATTAATTTGAAATTCACAATAATTATATAACAGAAAATTGGTAAATTTTTCGAATAAATGAATATATACATATATATATATATAAGCTTAGGTTGAAAAATGAACACGATAAACTTTCAGAACAGCCTTTTTCCTATATGCAATTGTTTTCTATTAGATTTAACACTTTTAGTTCTCAGCAGTATAACGTTATATAATTGAAAATAATATTTAAATTTTTGTTGTAATTGCTATATGGCGGCAGTGGAGGTGGTTTGCGACGATGTACGCATTGTGTATTGTTCATTTTTTTGTTCATTTTTATAGTTTAAGTTGTTATACCATGAAGATTCTGTCACTGGACAGCCTCCCACCTCATTATATAACTATGTAAATGTTTTGTAAAAAAAAACCCTATTTGTTTATTGTACTTATGTTACAGAATGTAAATACTATATTTTAAAATTAAAAAAAAAAATATATGTTATAGAATATTCTTCACTATATTATGTTATATTTTTCTATCGCGCTAATCGGGCATAGTTTGACAGCAGATACCGAAGTAGTCTCAATCCCGATGGTTAAATGTAGAGCATAAGTATAGATTTTTTACATCCCATCTGGTCATCAATAATCCAATTACACCATTTACACTTTTTAAACTTTAAAAAAAATAATGTTTTCATCTTGTGTTTAGTATCGAAAATTCGCAAACCATAATAATAATAATAATAATGTGTAAATGTTTATTTTACTCTTATTTTGATTCTACACACATTTTCCTTTAACGTAAACTAAATTGCATATGCTTAACCCCTTAAAAATGTGTTTCTGTGTAATATGACGTATGTCATGTATTATATTCACCTCCCTATCAAAAATTTTTGAAAAAGTTATTCATACGAGACTACAAAATTATTTGGACAGCGCAGATGTTATCCCAAAATTTCAATTTAGATCCAACCACTCGACAGTACAACAGCTATTTCGCATAACTGAACATATCAGTAATTCATTTGAAAAACATTGCCATACTGGTGCCGTATTTACCTATACACGTCTCAAAAGCGTTCGATAAAGTATGGCACAAATGTCTTTTATACAAACTAAAATCTTTCAATACACCGAAGTACTTATTTGATATTATCAATTCCTTTCTAACAAATAGGCAATTCTCAGTTAGAATTAATGATAATTTCTCTGTCCCCCGGACCATATCTGCTGGTGTACCTCAAGGGTCCAAACTGGGACCTATATTGTTCAATATATTCATCTCTGATATACCACAGTCACCACGTACAAACATTGCACTATTTGCAGACGACACAACAATATACAGTGAATCCCGCAACGTTGAAGCGATAACAAACAACTTACAAGATCACCTAAATCTACTAGCAACATGGTGCAATAACAGGAAAATACACATAAACGCTTCAAAAAGCTCAGCAGTTATTTTTAGCTTACGTCGCTATTCCAATCCACCACCTCTAAGATTCGGCAACGATTCCATACCTTGGCAGTCTTCTGTCAAGTACCTTGATGTCACGCTGGACAAGAGGTTAACCTGGGGGCCTCACATAGCTTCTAAATTACAACAAGCATACAAGCGCCTCTCAATGCTATTTCCTATCCTAAACAAAAAATCAGTTATACAAAAAAAATGCTCAATATTAATTTACAAGCAATTATTACGCTCACTAATTACCTATGCTTGTCCTATCTGGAGAAACTGCTCAGTGACACACTTAAGAAAAATACAAATTTTCCAAAACAAAGTACTAAGAATAATAAAAAACGCACCATGGTTCATACGCAACGAAAATCTACATAAAGACCTCCGAATCATAAAAATTCAAGATCATATAAAAGCTCTAGCAGCAAATTTCCATAGTTCACTCCAAAAATCAATTGGCTCAATACACTTTAACTTACACATACGTCCACCACCTCAAAGACGACTAAAACGCGGTCGCCCGCACGATCTTATTCGATAATGCTATTAAATAACTAGTCACTACTGTAATTATCGCTCTTAATTGTAATTGTAAATACTTATATCATGTTAAAATTAGTCAAAAAAAATTATGTTATTTATCCATAGATGTAGATAGCCTTATAGGCTAGGAATGTCTTATTATAAAAAAAAAAAAATGAAAAAAAAATGTATTATATTCATATTTTATTATTTAATACATAATGAATTACGAGTAAATGCATCAAAAATTAAATTTTTTCATTTAGTGTCACTCATCGATTAATGTGTGTTTTTTTTTAAAAATTATTTAAACTATACTAATAGAATCTGTTTAAGGATTAGCGGAGTGGAGGGGGGGAAGTATAATTAATTTATTTATTTTATAGTATTAATTAAAATAATATATTTATGTACAACTAGAGTTACCCTTATAAAATATAATTATATTACAAGTTAATAAAAATACTTCAAATATGTCTTAGGACCCCCGCCAATATACAAATTTTATTTTATCGAAGTCGTGAACAATTGTACAAATAGTAATTTGTTAAACATTTTAAAAACCACAATTAATTTAATGTATTTGTGTTAAGGTGCCATCGGGCCAGATTCAGCCAAGATGACCTCCTGGGATTCATATCTAGCAGTAGCAACGTTTCTGTCATCACCTGAAGAATTTATGGGATGGTTCGTCGGATTCGTTTCCTTATTCAGTACAAACCTCTTAAGACCACTGAGGCTAGCGTTAACATCATCTAACAAAAATGCAACCAAGAAGTAAGAACAAAAAAATATAGTTAAAAATAAGAATAATTCTTATTAGAGTGAAGAATGCATTAAAAACTTAACTAAAGCAAATACGTACTCATTGATTCATTTTTACTCATAAAATGAATAAGGAAAAACACTGTCCTCTTATTAAATGTATTAATCGTCTATGGGACGTTTCATATTTGCATTTTTGAGTGAATTTTTAATGTTAACTCCAATCGAAGGAAAACATTTATTTTTTCCTCTATCAATTAATTATGTGTATACTTCCAATTCTATTTCTCCTCAATAGCACAAACTATTGCGTGTTAATCATATTATAAAAGGCGTAACACGAGTAAAATTATTTGAAATTTTTGAAAAACCTAAATTTTTGAAAAAAATAATGTTTTATCGCTTTTTATGTAAGCCATTATTTTCAACTCGTATTTAAGATTTTAAATCTATCAAGGAATGTATTATTTTACCATAATTTATTTATTTATTCAACGACTATTTTAATCATAACTTTGAAGTTTACTTTTAGTAGAATTTTCGTTCGGCCTCATATTATAGACTCCTGGGGGGGGGGGGGGGGGGGGAGGGTGCATATGAGACTATTGACTAGCAGGGGAACTTTCCTCAATTTTCGTTAATTGTAAATAATACTTGTTAGTCCAGTTGAATCTGGACATTTACTTTGACACAATACATGTCAGCTGTCAGTTAACTATCGTGCTAATATTATCATCATCATCATCATGATTATAATCATTGTTCATTTTCGTTGTAGTACTGTTATAAAGTTATAATAATATACTATACGTGCTATACACGACGTTTTAACAAAATAATAATTTATAATCAATAAGGATAAAAATATGTTTCAATTATGTGCGCCGACTGTCGGTGTAGATATGCAATATAAATTACACACTTGTGTGTTTGTGGAAACATACGGTATTACTACCGGCATGGATAGAACAATTTTTGCAAATAATTAACTGGCAAAAGACGTTTTAATTTAAATTTATTTATTTAAGCCGTTTTTGTTTTTCAAAAAAAAAAGTTTTATAATAATAATACATTATACACATTGATAAATTTGTTAGTGTAAATACTAAATAATAATAAATCTTAAAATAAATTTGATAGGTTTTTTATAATAAACAAACACAATTTACATTAGTACTTAATAATTGCCGCGTAGTTTTATTTACATAGCCGAAAAACATGATATTACGTTGTTTTAAAATAAAATAAATTATTTGAAACATCATCATTTTTGGCAGATATAGCTGTCATGATTAAACAAATTCAAATATTTTCGGACTGATTAAATCGGAATGTTATATTTTTCAATACAACGGGTTTCCAACATCTATTATTTGCTAAATTGTTATGGCCGTTCAATACTTCTATTTATTTTCATAATTACATATTATACCTTTGGGTAGTGAGTTATTGATTTTTAACGAAATATCGGAAACGTGGAATATGACTGATGGCATTAGACTTTTACGGATATTATCTGTCAAGTTGTGACATATAATGCAAACATCAAATTTCTGAGTTCCTATCAGGTTACGAAATATATGAGATATTAAAACTTAATAGTAATCCATATATTATATCAATAAAAGAGTAATTTGATCGCCAGCTGTTGTGAGGAATAATGGAGAAATGCGTATAAAAACGATTGAGCTTTTAATTAGTGTTTAGTCTTTACTCTAAAATAATCCCTTTTACTGTTTCACTGTTAATATCAACAATCATTAAAATAATAATTTCGAAACCTTCTTATAACAAATCATATATAGTAACCCAATGGCCTATGTCACTGAGGGTACAATTCGTTTTATAATAATAAAAAAAAAAAATCATAAATAAAAAATGTTAAAGATTAACGGCCAGTGTTTTACTTGACTTTTTCTTTAATCCATATAAACTGCTTAAAAAATAACTTTAAAAAATACCACGCTTTTAAGTATATAATATAATAATAATGTGGTAAATATGAAATAAATAGTCATAAATAAAACTCATAAATTATAATTTAGGACTTAGGTGCAGTTTTACTCAACTATTAATTTTTGATTGTATTAAATTATTTTGCTTGCATACCTAATTATGAATATAAAAATGATATTAAATTCCAGGAACAATTTGATAAACAATATAATTTTTAATAAGTATATATTTTTTTTTTTTGAGTAAGTAATACAAAATATGTATCAACATCGTACATACTATATGACCGGATATGTTAGATAATATATGAACAAGTTTAACCTTTCAGTAATAAGGTGATAAATGAAAATCAAACCATATAACAAGTGTTACTCGTATTTTGTTTTATTGATTTTACGTGAGTTAATTTAAAATATTAAAATATCGTAGAAAACGAATAATTTTACATTTGAAATAACAAATGTTTCACAAATACATTGTTACTGTGTAACTATATAATATTTTAAATTATGAAAAATATACGTTTACGTAATAATACGTAAAATGTAGGTTAAATAGGTACTCAGAATCGTAAAAGTATAACTGATTTTAAATGTAAGTCATACAACTAATGTCTGTTATTACTCCATGGTTTAATTTATCTTTCGGTAGTTAAATTAAACATACTAAAAACATTGATATTTTATTTAGAAACATTATTAAATGATAATTTAATGAATTGATACAATGTATTTATTAATAATGTTAGTCATGTCTAATAGAGCTTAATATTTTGTTTAACGTACTTATAAGGATTAATAAACATTTCATAGAAAACTAAATGATTAGTATTATAGTTTATAGGATTTAGTTATTCTATAAAATTGTTTTAAAACATAATTGGGTCATGAATATTGTACCTATTTAGTCATTAAAAAGTCAAGTATAAAATTATATTAAGTATCAAGTTAAAATTCCACATAAAAAAGTGGTTATTATTTAAAACAATACCATAACTATAGTCTGTAGGTAAGTACTTAAGTACCTACTTAATTCTACGTATTTACAGGGTGATTTATTTAAGTGGGTACACTAATTATCTCGAAAAGTATTAACTTTTTTTTTAACTTTTAGATATATATTTTTCTAAAACCATATAATATTTTAATTTTTTCCCTCTTATATTAATTCATGAAAACACTATAAACTTTTGATTTTCAAATGGTAACATATAATTAAAACATCATGAATTAATAAAACCGTTTTTCATGAATTTACGTGTTAACGTTTTTATTTTTCGTTAATTGGTTTGTAAGATACTGCTCCTCAAAGCATTGATGATTTTTATTATTTTCCAATAATTGTAAAGTCCAGGAGCTATTGATTAATTCGATATCGCTAAATCCGTGGTAAAAAAATAAATCCAATTAGTAAATAAGTTAATAAATGATTATAATTCAAAGTACAATTAATAGTAATCTTTAATAATTAATTGTTATTTATTTTGTTGCCTTGGATTCAGCGATATTGAATTTATCACCAGCTTCTGGTACGATTATTGGAAAAAAAAGTAAAAAAGTTTTTAAAAAACATCAATATTTTGAAGAGCTGTATCTCACAAATCAATCAACGAAAGATAAAAATGGTTTTAATAATTTAAGATATTTTAATTATATTTTATCATTTGAAAATCAAAAGTTGATAGTGGTTTCACCGTTAAATATAAGGGTGAAAAAAATTAAAATATTAAACGGTTTTAGAAAAATATAAACCTAAAAGTTATGAAAAAAAAAAGGTGGGTAAGTCGTGGATGTCGCTCTGCTGTACAGTTGGTTACAAGTGGGTTACTGTAATGGTTGGAATTAAATTTGAATCCAATGATATTATATCATTGTATACGAAAAACGATTCTGAGCGAAGACGGTTATATATTATAGATTATTATTATTAATTGATATTATAAAATTTTCAAACCTTAGATTTAAAAATAAAATTTTTATGAATTTCTTGTTTGAAATAATTTGCGAATTTTCTTGATTTTTACACATGTTGTCAAAATTCAAACTTTGAATGCTTGTAAAAAAAAATTGTGACTACGCATTTCTTTTATTTTTCAATTGCTATTGTAAAAATATTATAGGAGCCATGTATTAAATTTTCAAATCTTAGAATTAAAAAGAAAAACTTATATGAATTTCTATCTAAGATAATTTGAACATTGCCGTAATTTTTACGTATTTAGTCAAAATTTAAAATTTAAATGCTTATAAAAAAAAAATCGTGCCTACGTATTTTTAATATTTTTAAACTGATATTGTTACAAGTTGTTAGAAGCCTTGTATTAAATTTTCAAGCTTTTCTACCGAACAAATACATTTTTATCGATATTTATAGAAAAAAAAACTAAAAAAGTTGAACAATTTAAATGTCAGTAAACAGATCAAAAAAAAATCTAAATTTTTAAAAAATTTTATCAAATATAGAAAATGCCTATATAAACATTCAGTGAAAATTTCAAGTATCTGCGGTCATTTGTTTTAGAGTTACACCAAAATAAGGAAATCGTTAAAAGTGAAAATCCAATGTTGTAAAAATTTAAATTTCAAATGCTCATAAAAATTTAATTTGAATTTCCAGTGGACTTTTTATTTGTGGTAAAGATTGAAAAACTTGTAAGGAATCTTGCATTAAATTTTCAAATCTTAGATTTAAAAAGAAAATTTTTTATGAATTTCTAGCTTAAAATAATTTGTGAATTTTCGTGATTTTTACGTATTTTGTCAAAATTCAAACTTTGAAAGCTTATAAAAAAATGATAACTATGAATTTCTTTTAATTTTCAACTGCTATTGTAAAAATGTGAGCCTTGTATTCAATTTTCAAGCTTTTCTGCCTAACAAATAAATTTATATCGATATTAATTTTAAAAAAACTAATAATGATCGAAAATTTCAAATGCCTATGAATAGTTCAACTTAAGTCGAAATTTTTTGAAAATTGCATGGTGGATAGAATATACTTATATAAACATTTGGTGAAAATGTTATGTATCTATGGTCTTTCGTTTTAATGTTACATCAAAAACCAAAATCGATTTTGTCGAAAAATGAGTGTGCGTAAAATTTCCCGTTTTTTCCTTAAATTTTAGTTTGTTTTTCTCGATTATTTAGAAAAGTATTAAGAATTTTTTTGACCCCCCCCCCCCCCCCCCCAAAGTACCAATTAGATTCACTTTCTGATCCAACGAGGTACTGAAGTCAAAAATCGAAGCATTTTTACTGCCCCAAAACGTGATGACAGACACACCAAAAAAAAAAACACACACACAATATCATGGTAAAAGGTAAAATCAATACATTCATCGATCCGCTCAGAATCTAAAATTACGGCAATGTTCAAATTATCTTAGATAGAAATTCATAAAAGTTTTTCTTTTTAAATCTAAGATTTTAAAATTAAATACAAAGCTCCTAACACATTGTAACAATAGCAGTGAAAAATATTAAAAATATATAGCCACATTTTTTTTTACAAGCGTTCAAATTTTAATTTTGACAACATACGTAAAAATCACGAAAATTCGTAAATTATTTTATCCTAGAAATTCATAAAAAATTTTCTTTTTAAATCTAAGATTTGAAAATTTTTAATAATCTATAATATATCCTAGACAGATAATTAGTCTCCGTTCAGAATCGTTTTTCGTATACAATGATATCTATCATTGCATTCAAATTTAACCTACCTATTTGGTGAAAATGTTATGTATCTATGGTCATTCGTTTTAATGTTACATCAAAAACCAAAATCGATTTTGTCGAAAAATGAGTGTGCGTAAAATTTCCCGTTTTTTCCTTAATTTTTAGTTTGTTTTTCTCGATTATTTAGAAAAGTATTAAGAATTTTTTACTTTAGACCCCCCCCCCCCCCCCCCCAAAGTACCAACTAGATTAACTTTCCGATCGAACGAGGTACTGAAGTCAAAAATCGAAGCACTTTTACTACCCCAAAATGTGGTGACAGACACAAAAAAAAAAAAACACATCATGGTAAAATCAATACATTCATCGCTCCGCTCAGAATCTAAAATATAAACAAAAATAAAGTTAATGTTTAATACAAGTAAATAAATATCAAAAATCAAAATATATATTATCAAATCACATTATATTATAATTTGTTCTAGTATGAAATTAGGGAGAAAAATATAGTAAATGTTTATGCTTAATACAAATTTAATAGTTATTAAAATATTACCATTTAAAATATTGACAATATGCCATAGTACCTAGTTATTTTTTTTAAATTTTTGATAATAAATTATATACATTTTCGCAACGAATGAATACCCGTTTGAAGAAAAAAAATACTGATACAATTCTTATACTTAGAGGAAATTTGATATCGTTTTAGTCCAAAAAAATATTTGATGGAAAACAGAATCTTATTTTTGGAGGAAAATGAACCCACTTACCAACCCAATACTAGAATGTATACACACATAAGGAGAGAGAGTACAACCCTTATCCATAGATTTTTTATCCATTTAAAATCACGAAATTTCTATAATAAGACCCAATTAAGAACGATATCACTTTTTAATAACAGGATTGAGTATAGAAGATATCAACAATTCCACGTTTTTCGTAAATTAAAAAATACTCTTATTATTAAAAAAATATTATAAGAAGCCTTATAGATAGAGCCTATAAGATAATATTCTTACTTTAAAATTGGTTAAATAAATTTTTTTTTAATATATGATTAATTATAACTCAATAAAATGGATTGTTCTGAACGAAAACTACTATTTTATGCGTCAGTAAGATGATAATAGATGTAAAATAAATTTTTATCAATTCTATAAAGATTGAGACTACGTAGTTCACATGTGGGTTTGATGTTTTCTTATATCATTATTACTAGTTTATTCTACTTTATTTAAATAAATATAAGTTTGAAATATATTTTATGCTTACTCTAATATTGATTACCTATGTTGTCACTTATCAATATATTTTAGTATACCCTTAATCACGAAGAAGTTATATACTAAATCTAATGAAAACTAATTAAATTAGGATTTCTTCTACGATATAGGTATACATGCTAGTTGTTACCAACAAGACAATAAATAAAATAACGCAATAAAAATCTTAATATTATCCTACTATTCCATTCTTAATACGTATAAAATTACTATATATTTACATTTTAATTTAACTACCTCCCTGTTAGATATCTTGGAGAATGCATATATTTAAGTTTTAAAATATAATTTTTATTACTTCCAGTTACGTGTTGTTTGTTTGTATTAGTTTGCGTTTATTTATCGAATAATAAATTAAAGGAAATAAAGGCAAATAGAATAAAACTCACAAAATAATATTTTTCTGTTTCAAAAATATTGATAAATTCTATTTTATGGATGCAATCATGTTTATTATGATACTGTATAGTAGGTAACTAGCTGGTGGGATATCAGTCAAGGTAAACACAATTATTATTATTGCGCAATATAATTATTTCATTTTATAATATTTTCAATCCATCAATTAATTACCATGAATAATAACAATAATAATAGTATTAGTTTGTTATTACCTACATCTGTTTAAACTGTTAAAAAGACTTAATTTTTAAAATCTAGACAAACTAATTTCAGTATACATCATAATATATATCGCCCCTACATCGTATTGCATTATATACGATTACATACACAATTGATTTTAATTTCCAATCACTTGATTATCGAATTATTAATTCCATGTCCACCTTTATTATATTATGTATGGTCAGCGTAATAATAGTTTTATTATTACGCTGATCATTTAATAACGATTTGCCATTTTTCATATAATTGAGTGTCACTATATTGACGCATGTCCTGCAGACGTTGCAGTAAATATTTAGACACGTAATCGCTTTCGAAATTGACAGAAAATCGTTGATTCCGTAAAAAATCGTCGAGAGTGAAAAATATCAATAAGTGTGTATTTACAGTTACTGAGTCATTAAATTACATTTTACTAGAATCCCTTGAAATGTTTTATAACAATAACAATAACAATAATAATAATATATTGCATCGAAAACATCGTAAGAAACGTTTACAATAAAGAAATCGCACAAAATTGCCGTAGTAGGAAGTATATAGGTACTATAATAGGAACTCGTAGTAACTGAGCGTTCGGTGACATAACTTCTGCAGACTATAGTTCCAGTTCTCCACGATTCCGTTTGATTTGTTGGCAAACATTTTGCTATCAAACAATACGTACGCTCCTATAAAATACGGTACCGCATAATGATATTATAATTTATCAAGTCGAATAATTACGTTTTCATTAGATGATTCGTTGATCCGTACATAGATAGTGCACCGTTAATTATTGAATTGATTTAACCAACTATGTACAATGATAACTCAAATCTCAGGAGGAATAAAAAATAAATTTGACTTTTGTATAAGATACTTCAAATACGAGTTAAAAACAGTGTCTTCAAGGGGTAAGAAAAATATTCGAGGTTTTCAAGTTGTATCAAAACTTACTGTAATTCTAAAAACCCCATAATCTTTTAAAAACAACTGCAATATTGTACATACTGTACGTGGTTCAAAAGCTGCACAAATGATGATGAAAATTAACATAATAATATAACAATAATTAATAAAATCATAGGAATCGTGGCAAGCAACGTGTTACGCCTCACGTTAGTATAACAGTCGCATAACTCGAGGGTTTCAAGGTGCTGCCTTTGACCGTGTCGACATCATTAGTTGTTACAAATCAATTAATGTTATGTACAACTAAATCATTATGAATACTGAATAAAGATTTAAATATTATATAACTACGATATAAACACGATATCTATAATAGTATTTTATTAAATATTTATAACAGTTATATTATTAGTAATAAAATTATGATAACACGATTCAACGTTTGCCTCGGTGTCGCCCGCCACGATTAATTTGTGAACTGAAAAACTTTTAATCGTAATGAAATATTAACAACCTAGCCGATCGCTTAATGCGTATATATTATAGGTACCTATATGTACGTTTTGGTATTATACTATTGTCCTACCTAGATATTCGTATGTAATAATTTAAATAAATTCATCATTGTGGCAACAATATACACAACCCATATAATTTAATGTCATATTTTAATACCGATTCGCGTCCTTGCAGTCGAAAAGCATAATTAGGTACTATAGTATATGATATGAATACTACTGTATACTTACGCATTATCCTATATTGTTATAGTTAGACAGTGTCAATACTCAATAGTCCTCGTGTCACTGTTGCAATAAAACAATTAATGCAGTGCACCGGTAAGTATAGGTATTTTATTGAAAAATCACGTGAAAATCGTTTTTTAGTCTCAGTCGGTCGATTGGTTATACTCGGGCAATGATAAATCCATCGATATCATACATTTTAATAGTAATCAATAATACTAATATGTATGGGTAATATAGTATTAAACAGAGGCTACTATAATAATATGATACTGTTTCAGCTGTTACACAACAATTAATCTATACCTACGGTAACATTCGAAAAGCACATGTTGTTGATCGATCGATAAACGCATTTCTCAGTATATTTGATCGTTCTCGGTAAATTTTTTTAAACTGTACAGAGCGATAATGATGCTGTGATGAAATGCACCTTTTGTTTGTTTATTATAAAACGAACATTGTAAAATACGTATAGATTACACCACAGACAACGTAGCTAATACTGTTTCTTTTACAAAGAGATTTTTCTGGAAAAATGTTCACGTTTGCATTAGTAGGTTAGATAGCAGGCGGAATACTTGTGAACTGAGTGCCAATAAAATCTTTCAGAACGAATTGAGCCCCTGGTTATTGTCAGTGAAATAAAATACACCTAATACTATAACTGATTGAGTCTATGTTTAAAAACTATACCAAGTCCCGTCAAACTTCAATAAATATCTTATTTTCTATGTTAACAGATTTTAGGATTGTAACAAAAAAATATATAAAGTATGCTTAAAAAATTATTGTTTTTCATGTTAATTTTGAACAAATCGATTAATTTGTATAAAATTACACATGATATAATTTAGTTACACCTTTTAAACTCAAGTGTGTAAAATAATATTGGTAATAATTATTAATGGCAGAACAAACAAAATATAAATAACTATAGTCATAAAATTATTATAATTTAAAAAAGCGAGTAATTGGGTATCGCTCTGCTGTACATTAGGAGGTGGGGTGGATCTCTGACTAGGGTAGGTTAAATTTGAATGCAATGATAGGTATCATTGTATACGAAAAACGATTCTGGACGGAGACTAATTATCTGTCTAGGATATATTATAGATTATTAAAAATTTTCAAATCTTAGATTTAAAAAGAAAATTGTTTATGATTTTCTAGCTTAAAAATAATTTTCAAATTTTCGTGATTTTTACGTATGTTGTCAAAATTTAAATTTAAATGCTTGTAAAAAAAAAAATGTGACTATGCATTTATTTTATTTTTCAACTGCTATTGTAAAAGTATTTTAGGAGCCTTGTATTAAATTTTCATATCATAGATATAAAAGGAAAATTTTTTATGAATTTCTAGGATAAAATAATTTACGAATTTTCGTGATTTTTACGTAATATGTTGTTAAAATTAAAATTTGAACGCTTGTAAAAAAAATTGTGGCAGTACCTCAGTACCTCGTTCGATCAGAAAGTGAATCTAGTTGGTACTTTGGGGGGTCAAAAGTAAAAAATTCTTAATACTTTTCTAAATAATTGAGAAAAACAAACTAAAAATTAAGGGAAAAACGGGAAATTTTACGCACACTCATTTTTCGACAAAATCGATTTTGGTTTTTGATGTAACATTAAAACGAATGACCATAGATACATGACATTTTTGCCTATTCATAGGCATTTGAAATTTTCGATCATTATTAGTTTTTTTAAAATTAATATCGATAAAAATTTATTTGTTAGGCAGAAAAGCTTGAAAATTGAATACAAGGCTCTTAACACATTGTTTTAATAGCAGTTGAAAATTACGTAAAAATCACGAAAATTCACAAATTATTTTAAGCTAGAAATTCATAAAAAAATTTATTTTTAATTCTAATATTTGAAAATTTAATACAAGGCTCCTAACATATTTTTACAATAGCAGTTGCAAAATATAAGGAATACATAGTTACAATTTTTTTTTTAAGCATTCAAAGTTTGAGTTTTGACAACATATTATGTAAAAATCACGAAAATTCAAAAATTATTTTAAGCTAGAAATTCATAAAAAAATTTATTTTTTAATCTAAGATTTGAAAATTTAATAAAAGATTCCTTACAAATTTGTCAATTTTTATCACAAATAAAAAGTCCACCGGAAATTCAAATTAAATTTTTATGAGCATTTGAAATTTAAATTTTTACAATATTGGATTTCCACTGGATTTCACATTTGCTAATTTCCTTATTTTGGTGTAACTCTAAAAGTCTACAACAAATGACCGCAGATACTTGAAATTTTCACTGAATGTTTATATAGACATTTTCTATATTTGATAACATTTTCAAAATATTTAGATTTGTTTTGAGCTGTTTACTGACATTTTAATTTTTCAACTTTTTTTTGTTTTTTTTTTTCTATAAATATCGATAAAAGAATTTATTTGTTCGGTAGAAAAGCTTGAAAATTTAGTACAAGGCTTCTAACACTTTTTAACAATAGCAGTTGAAAAATAAAATAAATTCATGGTCACAATTTTTTTTTACAAGGATTCAAAGTTTGAATTTTAACAACATACGTAAAAATCACGAAAATTCATAAATTATTTTATGCTAGAAATTCATAAAAAATTTTCATTTTATATCTAAGATTTGAAAATTTAATAAATAGCTCCTATCATATTTTTATAATAGCAATTGAAAAATAAAAGAAATGCGTATTCACAATTTTTATTTACAAGCATTCAAAGTTTGAATTTTGACAACATATGTAAAAATCACGAAAATTTGCAAATTATTTCAAACTAGAAATTCATAAAAAAATTTCTTTTTGAATCTAAGATTTGAAAATTTTTAATAATCTATAATATATCCTAGACAGATAAACCGTCTTCGATTAGAATCATTTTTCGTATACAATGATATAATATCATTGGATTCAAATTTAATTTCATCCATTACAGTAACCCACTTGTAACCTACTGTACAGCAGAGCGGCATCCACGACTTACCCGCCGTTTTTACGTATTAAGTCAATATTTGAACTTCAAATGCTAACAAAAAAAATTGTGCGTATGTATTCTTATAATTTTCTTCTATACCTACTTAAAGGAAAACTTAGTGTTTTATTCTTAATCCTTAGTTATAAACACAAAAAGTTTTATGATTTTTCAACTTCAAAATTACTTGCAAATTTTCGCGTTTTCGACAGATTTCGTAAAAATTTGAACTACCTATAAACGTTTATAAAAAAATTGTGACTAACGATTTTAAATTTTTTTTAACCACAATAAGAACAACTCATAAGGAACCTTATATTAAATTTTCAAGTGTTTTTGGTCGTCCAACATTTTATTCACTTTTACATCGGAAACCACCCCCAAAGTTTGAAATTGAAGCATTATTTCGACTAGTTATGCTGTACACAGACAAAAAAATAAAATAAATAACACACATCATTTTGAAATCAATACATTCATCACTTCGTTCAGAATCTAAAATTATATAAACGATATCTCACAGTCGCCCCGTAAATTTTATAGTTACTCAAAATAATCCTAAAACTCAAGTGGTACATTTTTCTTTTAAGCCTGGAACTCAATTTATTGCATGATTATTTTCTTGTTCAAATATAAGGGCCTAATTAATAGGTTGTAGGTATTTATACACTGAGTTAGTATAGATGCTTTCAGTCGTATACAGTATACCACATTTATTTAATAAAAGTTAACAAATATGATACTCGAGCATTGCTGAATTATTATTCACAAATATTTTTGGATTTTCCTCGTGGTCATATTTTGAAATAGTATAATGAAAAACAATGTTACTCTATGATTGAAATGGCTTAACCATGCGCGTAATTATTATTTCGGTAATTTCAAAAAGAAAATAAAATAAAAACAAAAATAGTAATAATCATAAAAATAGTTTAAATGAACACCGCCCACCGTTAAGTTATTAAAAAAAAACGACTGGCAAACACCAATTTCGATTGTTAAAACGAACACTCTGTACACTTTGATAGAAACATATCGAGAAAAACACCTACAGAATTTTATATAGATGTGGTTTGTACAGTGTATCTACACATTAAATGTATAATATGGCCGTAGGTGCAAAAATCAAAGTAGGTTGACCTCTAATGAGAATGAAATTCAATTAAAACAAATTAAATATGGTCAAATTAATAGTTTTTTTTTTTTTTTAAGTTTATTAAGGCTTCAACAACACAGATTTTTAGCCAATAATTAATAGTTTATATAGTATTATATAGACGAATATAATGATAAAATGTTACATAAACCTTTAACTAATTTGACAATAATTATACGAATGTATATCGATATGTATTATTGGACGTTTGACTTAAAAATTAATAAATTTATAGTTTTAATATTTCTGTTACCAAACAGTTTATTTTTTCACCATGGAATAATAATAAAGAAATGTCTCCGATGTTATAACAATCATAAATTATTTTTATCTGTTCGTGGTGAGAATGATAAAGAAGACGAGGACACTATCTCTGGTCATGGATGTATGTGTAATAGGTGCGATTTTATATATTATTATATACTATTATAGTGACCACCGTATTTTTACTTTTTAATTGTACGTGACTCAACTGGAATATTTTTTCTGTTGTCCAATATTGGTCTATAAAAAAGGTTTCTAGTTGATTGACTCTGGCAATGGTTATTTTCTTATTTATTAATTAGTAACATTTTAACATGATTATATTTGCTTGACGTATACCATAGTAAATCATTACTTTAAAATAAAATATTAATGTTTAACCTAAATTGGAAACATTAAGTGGCAAAAATACTTAACAATAGTATTTAAAACAATTTTGTGACTAAAATATTACAACTTAAGTTAAACAAACATGTACCAGCCATCGTTTTAGAATTACATATCATTTAAATTTAAAATCCAAGGAAAAACCATTTCATTAATTTTTACATTGGTACTTAAATACAAAATGTAATAAGACCTAGTTCTTCTGAGCGTTTTGACGTCAACTAGTCGTGTTAGGAAAGTCTTGGACATATTCAA
Source organism: Diuraphis noxia (assembly GCF_037042655.1). Classification (NCBI taxonomy): domain Eukaryota; kingdom Metazoa; phylum Arthropoda; class Insecta; order Hemiptera; family Aphididae; genus Diuraphis; species Diuraphis noxia. The sequence continues at coordinate 13,538,227 of NW_028301714.1, read as the reverse complement.
TTGTAAAATATCTTATAGTTTTTCTGTCTTTTATTTATGGAATTCTTGAGTTATTAATTGAGTGTGTATAATTCTTTTAAAAAATGTCATTTCCTTGAGTAATACAATTCCATTGCAATTTTATATAAGGAAAAGAAGTGCATCAGTCTTTATACTCCTGAGCTATAAAAGGGTAATTCATGAATAATAAAACGCATTGTAAATATACATGAACAATAAATAACACAATACACATTTTACATTAAGTAAATAAGCAATATTATATATTTTTTTAATCATAATATTTTAATGTCACTTTATTTGATATAATTTATAATTGTGTTATAAAAATATTATGCTTACCTATATTATATAATTTAATGCTCAATGTGATCATTCTCACTCTCATTCTACATGATTTTATCAAAACAACATACTCGATTGTCATCAGTTTTTACTTGTTAATATTATCCGTAAAGTACTCAAAAGCGATCATTATCACAATATTATATAATATCCATTTGGAGATGAATTTTACTGTATATTTTATTCGTGTAAAGATTTAATTAAATTGTATTTTTTTTAAATTATCATTGGTATTTTCTTTATGAACTAATTTTCACCAAAAAAATTACACATACCTAACTTTTTAAGTTATAGTAAAGGAGATACCAACGTATCTACCGTAGTTCATGGAATGATCTGAATATATAATATTGTAATAACTTATTAAATTAGTTAACAATTCCGAAAACCTAATTTTGTATAGATAGTTATAATACACATTCGTAGTCTTGGAAGATGTTATGTCTCTACGTTTAGTATTTTTTGAATTTGTTACAACAAAATAACTTATATAGTTTTTTTCTTTTAAACATCAAATCCGGAAAAATTTAAGCTTCCAACAATTCACGTGATAACAGAAAAAGAGAACAATATTAAATATTAAAAAAATAATAAAAATAAACATAAAATGATAGTAAAAACAATATTATAATAATTGTTGTTAAGTATAAATAGGTGATATAATTATTTTACTTATTTAAATTTTTTAGTTTTTGTATTAAAAATTATAAATGTTTTAGCAGATCATATTATTGTAAAAAGATTTTAGTTCAGCAAAAATGTTAAGAAAATTACTAATGTATGTAGCCTTTGACACTAATTTAAAACATAAGTCAATCATGCCAATATCTATTTTAGCATAAACAAAATGTATGATATACTATGAGAAATATTTTTAAATACCTAGATAAGACGTTTATCATCATTAATATAGTATTTAATTAAGTAATATGTAATCGAACAAAATAAATATTATATCTGTTCAATTTTTGTGATTAAAACTGATTTTTCACCTCAGGTTAATCCAAATTATATTCAGATATTATTAACTTTGTATGATATCTACATTGGTATGTTGAAACTTTTGACAGTGTAAAACAATAATGATCACTTTGAACTTGAAAGTAATCATTATTCATTAATGGTAGTCATTATACTCGTATATGTGATTATCATTAAAAATATATTATATTATTTTTCTTTGCATAAACTTCATATTATTAAGTGATAAGCGCTCTCATAGTCTGAATAAATGTGGCCCAAATATTGATTTTAATTGATTACTGTTTTAATTCTATCGGTCTATAAACTTAATAATTTCGTAGTGTACAAGAATACCAGAGTTTGATAAATTCATAATTTCATGACAAGTTAAGCTCATAATCTTATCAAATCTTGAATACTTTAAAAATTGTGTCAACTGCAAAGTCATAATATTAATTACACCGACTTAATCATTTTATTTTTCGGAATGTACCTACATACAAATACGATATCAGGAAGGTACTATGGGTATAATAAATAACTCGTAATAGATAGACGTCAAATACAATTAATAAGTTTGATACGCACAATAATTTTGATGATTTAAAATAATGTATTCTTGTGCGTGTGTAAACAAATTAGTTGTACGACATTGTGAGTGCTAATGATTATAAACATTGCTGTAAAAAATAATAAATTTCAGACATCAATATTGAAATCGAATGACTTTTTCCGGAAGAATAATTAATTTCAATGTACCGTCGTGTTTTTTATTTCTTGATTTCCAATAAACGGTGCTCATTTAAATAATACTCGTACAATAGAATATGTTGTACTTGTGAGTGAGAAATTTTCCGAGATTATTACATCAATAAAAAAATATTTCTGAGATTTAATTCAATGGCTAATCGTGAAGACAGCATATAAGTACTTGTATAATTTAATCCTAACCACGCATATTATTCAAGACGTGTTTCATTAACAACTTACATGTTTATAACCTACGTACATAAGTGTGCATAATATTATACGATTACTTGTCGCAGAGGCGTATTCAGCTTATAATAAGCGATTGAGTAGAAACCGTTGTGGAAGAGGGGGGGGGATTTTTAACTTTTGGTTACTTTCTGTTCTGTAAGTAAAATGTTCGATTTTTTTTTATAAGCACGCGTTGCCCATACAAGATCGTCGATATTCAAATAGTCAAATAGAAATTCAAAAATTAAACTACAAATTCTAATTAGTAACCAATATTGATTAAATTCGATAAACAAATTCAATCATTATTATTGGTACATAAATTTAAGTAGACACCAGCCTACTGTCTAATATCCATTTATTCGATTATTAGTATTTATAGACATTGGAATAATTCATATCGAAAACAAACCAATAATTTTTAAAATATAATTTACAATCATTAAATAAGAAGTTTTTTACAAAGTTAAAGGTATTTGTTATTCTTTCAAATTCGTCTGTCACAATATATTTTTAAGTATTAGAATCGTTTATCAATAGTCATTCATTGTTTAATTAGGATGCTTATTTCAGAAGTTAGTAAATGCACTGATTATAGAGTGATCTGAGTGGATATTATTATCGTATGCACCGGAGGTAGAAAGATATCGAGAGAGATCACTTCGATCAGTTTTCGCGAATACTAAGAAGCATGTGTCTCGTTGACGTGCATGCAAGATAGTTAATAGTTAATTATTATCATCCCTAATAAACGAAAAAATAACAGCATAACAAACGTATAATAATAATAATATGATGATGATGATGGTTTTACACGATAGAAATAAAAATATGTTTGACTGCTAGTCGGTGTCGGAGAGATGCGAAAAAACAAAACTTTATATATATAATGTAAAATTTATTTTCAACAAGTAAGCCATGAAGGTCGCTCGATACAACATTGTCACCGTTGATGATATTATTGTGTGCAAGTGCCGCGTGTTGTCGTTGTCATTTCCGTACCGGCGCTAAAAATATCGTTTTTATAAAAATACTCCTACTGTAGGAAACTTTTTCTGGGAAGGGCAAAAACTTTAAATCGTCCAAAGCGTGTTGTTATTATCAATACGTCCCTACGTTACTCGTGCGGTTGACGAATTTGTTCGTCTCGGTAATATCGTTTTTCCAATCACACCGCCGCCGACGTCACTAACTCGCTCTCGTGATTTTCGCGCTCGCGACCGATGAAGTGACATCCTACCGCCTGTCTAAACTGTACGCGAGTTTAATGAGACCACGTGCACTTGGCTACAACATTTTATAGGATTCCAAAATTTCACATATCTTCTCATAACAAACATATTAATATTTTCTGAAAAATTACAATTAATGATAATTATATTGAATACTATTTTTTCCAATCCAACTGTATCAATAAAATCAATGTTTAATAGTGGCGATAACAATAACTATATCGCCCGTGTCTGTAGAATCACTGAAAAATATAAAATATGATTGTTGCAGCAACTTTATTGTTTTCAAACAAACTGAACGGTGCAAATCGTTCATCACATAATATTATGTAGGTGCCATGAGAAGTACTGATAGATTTTATATAACTAGGACAGTAGGACGCCTGCAAGTGCACTCGGCCCCAGATTCGGTTTGATCGTGCAAAACGCTGCGGGTGATGATCGCTAAGATCCGTTAGTGGAAATTCGCCGTTCTTCGGGAGCGTTTCGCGACAAATTTCGTTGGGCACCCGCAGTGCCGGACAACCGTCCTGCCTCGAGATCACGCACCGTGCACGAGGGTCCGCCGTCGCTCCGGTGGATAGCGCTACGCGCGCGCGTTCGCTCGCCCACACCGCCACCGCCGCCCGACCTGCCGTTCGCGCGCGCGCACACAACCAGAGCAACCGTGGTCGCCGCCGCCGACGTCGCACCAGCTCGTACGAGTCGGTGCCAAACAGCCGCGAGCCCGCAACGCGTTCACTGTTCTCGCTCCCGCCGTTGTCGCCGCATGCTCGTTTATGCGCAAAAAGTACATCGACGACATTTTACTATCGTCATCGCCGCCCCGAGACGTGCTAGACATTAACCCGCGGAGTCGCCGCCGCCGGCTGACATAATATTATCATTATTATTATTATTATTTTTATCGTGTGCCCGAGCCCGACACCAAACCGCGAGCGCTGGTTTCTTCGCCGTGCCGTACTCATCTCACATAACCCCCCTATTTTGGCCGTCTAACGGTTGCACAAATACATTGTACAATATCTGAAAAGCCGGACCAACCATGGATTTGTCGGTTTTCAGTAGCATGCTGTCGGTCAACGGGCCGAAGGGCACCAGACGAGAGGGCAAGAAGTTCAGACAATACGCCGCCGCGCTGTCCAGTAAGTACCCATCTCATACATCTATATAATATATATCAATATCATTAACTTTAATTTATAATTTTCCAATTTTGTACTACTTGCATGTTATGATATTAATACTATTCTCAAGTGTAAGGATGGCATCCCCTTTCCAACCCTACATTCCGATGTATAGGTACCAAAGGCCCTCCCGTAGCAAGTCGTCGGTGGTCGGGTGGCGGGGACCGATAGGTCGGGCTTGCTTTACGCGCAGAGAGCGCCCCTCGAACCCCCCCGCAACCTGTTTCTATTATAAATTATAATGCGTGTACCAACCTTTGTTGTAACCACGTCGTGGAGATTACGACCACGATATTATTGCTGTTTGTGTATAATAATGGTTACGATCTGGTCGGGCAAAAACCGGTCTGTCTGTGGGTAGGTAGATTACCATTATTATTATTATTGTTGTTGTTATTGTATAATAATAATAATATACCTGCCTACCTACCTCGTATACACGTGCAAGCAGCTGCTGCTAGCCGGGACAATGGATTTTCTGTCCGTCTGAGGCTGTGTCAGGGAACGACGGCTTTCCTATTTTTACCCGCACTCACGTCATCAGTCGCAATCGTACTATTGTGTTTTTAGACTGTGGTCGGTTCACGCTCACTGGCCAGCTACAGTAGTGGCCGACACCCGAAACTGTCGGTTTTGCTGGTTAGGTAAAACGATTAGGGCTGTCACTTTGTCACGTGATCAGGTTCACACGCCGATTTGGTAAATTTCAAAATTGAAAAACAATGGTTGGCGACAGTAGATAGAAAAATTATTACTCTTGTGAATCTTTACTTAGGAAAATTCAGTATTACTATCTAACTGTCGTCCAATATTGAGATTATAATTAGTTTTCGTCAAGTAGAGTAGGAATTTACCGCAACCGAATATTTTTCAGTATACAAATTAGCAACGTGCTAGGAGGTCGTTGTCGGGTTACCCTCTCGACTAAAACACAACCGGGAGAATCTATAAATAGTGAGTCAGTAGACATTTCATGACACAAATGGCCGACTTGTTGATTATCCCCCGTCGTCGGTTCCAGGAGGGTTGAGACTTGACGTGCAACATGCTCATAACTACTGGGTGCGACTAGGACACAGACATAGGGTACTATAACATCGTACACAACGATGATAATATTTTAGTTATACGACACGACACGATGACGAGGCGCGGGAACTAATATGGCTATAATAATAATAATTTTTCTATCAAGTCATGTTTATTATAATATTATTTATTAGATGAAGGATAGGGCGAAGACGACTACTATTTCGTATGATTTCATTACAATATTATATTAAACGTCGCCGAGTGTAATATTATTATAACGATATTGTGTGCGTTGTTGTCGCGGGGAATATTTTGTCGTCATTGAGCAACGACATGATTCAGATGTCATTGAACGCCGTGGCATTATCATTTCATATTATTGTCTTGTCGATTTACGACTGTTTACACTTCACGGCCAACCAATGCGGTGGTGTGAAGTTTCTGGCTAAAACGTTAGAGAAGAACTCAACTGTCGTCCGATGATAACCCGCGCGTATTTAATGTGTGATGTAGGCGAATTACTTAACATAATGCCAACGCACCTCGCAGTAATAATATTATTGCCGTTTACGTTATCTGTGCTTATTTATTATCGTCGTTATTATTATAATTATGTTGTAGTTAAAATAATAAAATTAATGTCGCCGTTTTTGAAATGAGTCTAAACAATTATATAAGCACCTACGTGCAAAATAAAATAATAAATAGATATCGAGTTATGCGTATTGGAAAATTAATAACCTACAATATATACCTACCATTATAGGATACATTTTTTTCAGTCCGGTCAAGCCAAGAGTTCGACTCGATCGTACTGAATATTAATATTGCTGCTATCCATTGAAATCAAAAGACATGTTTAGATTATATAATTTATTACATTATACCTACTTTTTATTTATTGTGTTTTAATATTAATTATTTTCAGACAAGTATCGTAACAAATTGAACCGAGCTAATCCAATTTTTCCATAATGTCAAGAAGTTTAAGAAAACATATTTTATTAAATTCCATTTAGGGGTAGTGCAAGACGTAGGCTTAGACATGAAATCGTTAATTTTTCGAAGTTTGCCAGAACCCTCTATTCAATGAGTTTTTAACTGTCGGCGTAACGGGTAAGCCGCGTACTCAGCAGTTGACCGAGGTCATTGCAGCGTTCAACGAGGGAAATCCTTTTATTTTAAACTCAGCACCATTATCCGCTTCCCCTTAAATCGTTTTGTACAATTATTGTAAAAGCCTTTTAGTCCGTTGCCCTACCGAGATCGAAGCAACCTATAACCGCCTGAATTATGTTTGACCCCTTACAATGGTATAAATATTGCACAGTGAATTATGTGTGTATATGTATAATAGTATTAAATACCACTTCGAATACCTACTACCGTGACAATAATAACTATGCGAACTATACACTCTGTATCTCCTCCATATCTGAAGTAGCAGATTTAGGATTGAATTCTAAGGGGGAGGCCTTTAAAAAAAATACTTTTATTAAATGTATTCACTTTTGGTTAATATCGACGAAAAAGATTAATGGTTTGTACTTTTGTAGCGGTTTGTAGCGTCTGGATCCGCCAGTGGCCTACAGATGGTTTGATTTCAGAAGTTCCGATGGTCTTTTGTATAATGTTTTAATATCACTTCATGGTACATTGCCACATTGATACCATATAATATTTTTTTTATTCGTTCGAACGGTTGACGATTTCTTACACTACGATCGCATTTCAATTGGCGGATAGTCTGTTACCATAATATATTATGTTGATATAATAATGTAATACATTTTGTTCAAACGGCTTAAACACGAAATTAATATTGCCTGCAATAATAATATAATATAGCTTAATACTCTACGTAATAGCTGTGCACTAGACGAGGTGCTCTAAGACGTTTTTAGAGATAGTGAAAGTAAACAGTAAACATTATTCAAGTACGCGTTACTTTCTGTATAGGTGCACTATGACATACATCGCCCAACTGCGGTTAGAGACGAGCTTAAAGTAGACTAGACTAAAGACATCGCTAAATGAATATACACGTGTTGCCGTTACCACGACGATGGCGATCACTGTGTTTTCTATTTTACCATCTACCTAAATGCATTTAAATTTAAATATATAAATAATATGTACTTACACGCTATAATTATACGGATAAAAACCAAAGAGATTCGTAACAGTTAATCAATGTGCGCACATTTGTAGTGGACTTGTGATTATACACTTATACCTATAATACTGTACACGTTCAATAATGTCAGTGGGTAGAGGTAGTTTTAGCTGTACGTATGATTTCTGTACACGTAACGTTTAGTATTTACGTAGGTATGTCGAATGACCGATGTGTGTGTGTGTTTTTTTTACTGTACAAAAGCAAAATTATTGCTTTATTATCGATTCCATAATATTGTCAACGTTTTGAGTGGACCGTGGGCGTTGTCATATTATACATTGGAGGTATGAATAGCGAAATCTGTAAATCATTATGAAGGAAGTAGATATCGTATAAAATAATTATTAATAATTATCTAACGAAGAGTAGGAGCAGCTTATTGCAAACCCGACAAATAACATTTCATGAGTAATATTTATATGACACACGTGACGGTGCGACATACACTAATAATATATTTTAATCTCACTCCTATAATATTGTTTAGTTTTAAACCGTAATAATACGCACAACGCACACTGCACATCAGTAGATCGGGACAACAAATATATTGATTAGCTAATGCCTAATTGAATATATCGTAAAAATATATATTAATTATACTAACAATATAAATACGATAATGATAAAATTACTATCTATTAGTTTGTCATCGCAGTTTATGTAACACTATATTTTAGGTCACCTTAAAGCTTATGCTCTTAAGGTTATATGGTAGGTACCTACAAATTGATTAGGTTATATTCATTACAATGATATTTTAAATTTTTATAAATGCCAAAACAACCGTCTAAACTAATATAATATAGTATTGTATTTATTATCAATTATTGCTTTATAAATATTTGATCAAATAAATGTTTTCATCTTATAAATTACTGTAACTTGTATAGAGTTAATTTGTTGAAAGAACTATAAATCAGTGAGAATCCTTTATTTCATTAACTCGAATAGTAACTAGGTACATTAATATGTAACATTATATATGTAGTAAACGTTCAATCAATCTCTTAATTTTGTACAATAATATGTTTGTTCTTATTTAGATAGAATAACAGTATACGTTTATTCTGATCAAAAATAAAACAAAATTATTTAAAAATAATTTACTGTGACTTAATTTTTTCCAATTAATTTGGATGACGTCCAAGTATAATCCAAACCACAAGATTATAATTCTAAGATTTTGATATTAGATGGTACATTATGTCTGATCCGTTTTTCAGAAATTTAATTTATCCAACATTTTCCTAACTTGATTAGGTATAATGCGTTTTGTTGTTAGCTCAAGAGCACGACGAGTGACTTATATTCATAAATCATAATGCATCGACGTGTTCCACTTTTCTCTCGTATTTCGTATTTTTTATTCGAAACCTATGATTAAGTATAATTTCATATAGGTATTAAGTTAAGAAAATATAGAACATAAGCTTACAAAACGATAACTTTAACTAAACTGTGTCAAGTGCGATATTTCTGTACCACTTCATGTCAATATATATTTAGTATTTACACGAAAAATGAATGATGACATTCAAAATATTTGTATAGGTATGTAAACACATCATTTTATTAGGTATATAAAAATGATTTTCATCTATAATGTGGTCTTATTAATTTTTAATTACAAATATTTGCTCATTCATAGTTATATTTCAATATCCACTAGGCACTAATATAAGATTATTTATTACAATGGTGAATACACAGAAATTAACAATAGTGAGAGGGATATATTAAAAACATATAATATATTATAAAAATGTTTTATTATAATAAAGTTGTCTTAATTAAAAAAACAACAACAGTCCCCTTATGTGAACGCAACTATAATAATATGACATTTTATATTCATATTTCATCCAAAATGATAGGTATCTAAGTATCTTACTTAAGTATTTACATATTTGATATTTTTTTCGAATTAAAATGACTATAAGATAGTAATAATACCATTGCGGGCTGCGGTGTTATAAATTGAATTCATATCAAACGTAGGAACTGGCAATATAGTTAAATTTTGATAAATTTTTTATAAACGTCATATGATCTCTGATTTCAGAAATCTAAGAACCGTTTAAAATATAAATGATTATGTACTCCAAGCAATTTAGTTTGATGGTGTTCGTTTCTACGTATAAACCGGTTGCGTTACAATAATTTTCAAATAATTACTATAACGACGACTACCGTCTCAAACGTGTACATGTTATTTACGCGTATTTTATGTATTGATCAATATTTATAGAATACATCAAACATCAACATGAGATATTATGTAGTATACAAATAATAAAACTGTCTAATAAATGTTAAGGTTAATTATATTAATGCGGATAGGAAAACTTAAAAAATCTAAAAATAACGCACGTGAATATATATATTTTTTTAATTTTAACAGTAGGTACTGGGTACATTAGCGTACTTATTTATGTTTATCGTATAATTTATAGGGTAAATACTTTTTCAACATTATGTTCTAAATTTATTTAAAATATATTTTATTTTTACGTAAAAGTATAATATAAACAATCATAGTTCTAGGTTGAAACACTTATGATTTTCCGACGATGGCTCAAAGTTATAGTGTCATAAACATTAATATTAAACAAGGTTATTGGGTGGTCATTTTGACGAATATGGACATAAACGTACGTCTTTGTAGATATAATATAATAATAGTATAACGCAATATAACATTATAGGCACATTTATTCAAATCATACCTAATAGTTATTACCACCGATAAAACCTTGGATGATTTGTTTTCTTTTCCGCACTACTAATAATGTCTAAATCGACGGAATATTATATTATTCTACACTCGTGGTGCTACAAATAAAATATAATTATTATCTCAAATGCATTTTTCGTGATGATAAACTCCACTAACAATTATTTATTCGTAAATGATATTCCCAGATAACGAGACTGCGATGTTTATACGTACGCTGATCACACCATGATATAACTATTTTTTTTATAACATGGTATGACAGCAACTTTAACAAAAATGAGATACTCTGAGTGTTAATGGAATAAACAATATTTTATCAACTATGCCATGAAATATTGACGTCACTTGGTCCAGTTCAAATTATATTTAAATTCAAAATAAGGCGGCAATCATGATATAACTAACAGTTATATTAGTTATATCGGTTTATATTTATATTAGTTACATCATGGCGACACTATTATAATTTATTGAACTATTTTTGGATCTTAGAATAAATTGTCCAATGTTTATCAGATGATATAAATAATGATATATATACATATTGTATACGTATACAGGGTGAACTTTTTAAACAATTGTAATTACACTAAGTAACACTAAATATAACTCTAACAAAATATTATATCTACTACTAAGTATAACTCTAACAATGTATTATATCGACTACTAAAGTACTAAGCATAACTAATAAACTAGATACTTATTCAAAATTACTTTTTCGACAACTTGCCATTCAAATTGCTGAATATTATCCAATTCTAATTTATTTGACTATAAATAATATACTAAATAGTAATTAGTATGAATGCATTAATATTTAGGATAAAATCATCTGGTTAATTTATCATGGGAAATGCAAATGAAAATAATTATCAGGCATAATAGTATAACAAAAGTAAGTAAGTCAACATTTTTAATTTCAATAGACAAGGTGAGTACTGTAATTTTTAATAATAATGAAAAAATTAATCAAAAAATATAAATAAAAATCATACAAAACCACGATATCTTAAATCGTGTACAAAACTCAACGGGTGTTAAAACAATTAGATATTTTAAATGAAATAAATAATAACTGATAACAACGTTTGTGATAACAGTCGACGGACCAAATGACGAAGGCACCATGCGCAGAGCTCTATTGCTGTGATACCATGTTAGTTATATGCATCACACGTTATTCGCGCTTAGTTTAAATTGTCAACAAATCAACATTACTGTGCTCTGTGCATGTATAATCGGCCTCGGCGACTATGACCAATGGTATAATATTATTGAATTCTATATGTATATTAAAATATTACACGGTCCCCAGCTAGTCACCACTTACACGTTGACCTTTAAAATATTGTCTTCGAACTGTGACGATACAATATTATATTGTATTGTGTCTATACGATGTCTGTCCTGGTTGTCCGGACCCCAAAACGTTTTCATTGAGGTTCGTTCACTGCATATTATGTTTTCCCTTGGTCACGTGTACCAGCAAACGAATTATTGTTCGGGACGACTCGACTTATTGGTCGCACATTATTATCATAGTGTTGATCCCGCATTCGATAAATATATATTATTTCTTACTGCTCTACGTGATGCTTTTTTTTAAAAAGTTTTTTTCCTTTCTAAACCGACCAAGCAATAAAGTATATAATATTATAAAATGTTACAGCTAATGATTTAATACGTCCATTGACCTTGTTCATCTATCGATCACTTTTGTCAATCACTACCGTAGAACACATTATTCCGTCGAAACTGGTTTTACAGTTTGTATATAATATTACATCAAATAATTTGCGTTTCGTTCTCGTAAACGATAGGCATACGCCGTAGTGTCGTACCACCGCATAGAGACGTGGTATATTATGTTATTTTTTAAAAAACTTTTTTGTTTGTTTGTAAGTGTTAGGTATATTATTTACTGCTTGGTTTACTGTGCATAACAAACGACGTTTCTTAGTTGTTGCTCAATTTGTTGGTAAATAATATTTTTATACGTTTAAATATAGAATGACGTTTTAACTTTTAAAAAATTGCGGTAATATATTTATATTGTATGTTTATCTTGTACCGAATAGATTTTATTTTTACTCATAATTAATTTCTAAATTCTCAATCTATCGCTTCTTACCTACTTTTGCTATAACTTTGTTGTAATATTATATCAATATTATACGTATTAGTTTAATATTATTTGAATTTCATTATTGTATTAGTACCTATACTAATATAGATTATGTGCCATTCATTATTGGTATTGTTTCAAATTCTTTTACTTTGTCGTCATCGTATGAATTTAAATTATGTTTAGTACTTACACGCAATAACTCTGTACATTAAAATATTAAATTATGACGTAAGTACGAGTAGTGCGTAAGTAACCACGTGGTTCTAAAATATATAATATAATATACCATGCGTATTAATCATTATATTTTGTATGCAATTTTATATTTTATATTGTGATATAGTTTTTCATTTTGTTTCGATGTATTAGGTAGGTACATGAAAAAAAATTATTTTTTAAGATTTTTCGATCGTTATCTTGTTTTTCTTGTGTTATAATAGATGAATTAGAGGTATTAGCTCGATGAGGAAATTAAATTTTATCAACACTGTATATAACAAGGGCAAAAATTAGGCCATCGTTACGTTGATAGGTATGATCTCGTTTGATAAATTATATTTTATTGATCTCTATAAGTATATGACGCATGTATTAAAATGAAACGGGAAAAAATCTTTTAACTAAAAAAAATTAATAATAATATTAGATAATTTAAGATTGATTCGTATGATGTATAACTGCACGATAACGCTCGTGTATGATACATTTTTAAACGTCTGACTAGAATATTAAATAATAGACGCCGTTGAAAAAATATAACTACCGGCACGCCGAACCCGCCTGTCGTGCTTCATATTTCTTCTATCTACAACTGTCAACTAGGTACGGACTGCAACACGATTTGTACACCAAACACACATTATTATAATATGCGATGACATATTATATAATAGGCGATTATTGTTTATACACTCCGCCGGGTCAATGCGTCATATCTGCCTGACAGAAACACTCTGTACCGGTTCATTTCACACGTTGTAATATCATAATATGCAATGTGGCGTGTGTATTACACCTAAACGGAGTTAAAAACTACAGAATAAACGAATTTCAACTATATTATGCGAGAACTCTGCAACATTCTATATAGACTTGATCGTTCCGTTCGTGTCCACGCCGCCGTCAATGTTATACTCAATAACGAATGCGTCAGGATGATAATATAAACAACATGCGGTATGGTCCAGGTATTATAGTTCAGGTCCGCGCAACTCTACACTATTGCTCACCCACGTGGCCACGCGTATTATTATACTATAGGTACGCTACGCAACGTCGCATGCCTACCGAAAGATCTGACGGACAAAAAGTTTCGATCACATAATACCGTGTCGTTTATATCATCGTGGAATGCATAAGAATATATTTTTTTCGATTTTCCCGTTGCCCCGTTCCTTGTAGCGAACCACGAAACCTACTCGGTGGCTAGAAAATAGAAATTCGTCCGTTGTTATAACATAATAATATAGTGTTATTAAATGGTTCGTTCGTCAACACGTCGTGACTTGATCATGGAGTCGACAACGAGCTAACAAAAAATTGTGTATGCGTAACACGACATACACCTATCGTCGGCTAATTCACATTAGTAGCCTGCGCAGCCACCCGGAGTGCCAGGCGATACGATAATAATCATAATAGTATAATAATTATAACGAAATATATGATTTAACAATAGTGGAGGCCCGAGAAAAAAATGTAAGTTATTATATTAAAGAATATTTTCTATTATGCGTTAACCTTACAATATTGTTACAATAATAACAACGACATAGGTGCCTACCTAAACTATGGTACAATGATTATAACATTCGTCTCCTGCTCAAGTTGTAGCCTTGTAGCGTTTCGTGTCGTCCGGACGGAGCTCGCCATCGAATATTGTTATTTATATTTCTTTTCTCACGTTTGGTCTTTTTTTTTTTTGGATTAGTATAAATATATTTAAAAATATGACTGGTATACTCGTAGATTTCGGATGCAGCCAGTTAGCCAAAAAACAAGCCAACGACAACCTACAATACATAGATATTATTGGAAAGTGTTTTAGAGCCTATTCAACATCTTATTGTATAACACTGTTATTGGTGTGACATTTTTATTAACTGACACATTTTGATGGATGTTTTTTTCATCGATTTTTATTTTATGCGTCTTCATCTTATAGCTCTATAAAATGATTTGTCAATCGATCGACTGTGTTTATGACAAATCGCATCGACTTTACTTTAGACTTATTTTTTCGGTTCTATACGTGTGAGAGATAATAATTGCAAACCTCATCGGCGTAACGTCCTCTAAAGGCTTACGATTTATTTATGGGATTTCATTCGGAAACAAAAAGTTAACATCTCTAGTGCACGTGCTACGGTATATTATTTATTAGTTATGAACTAAAAATTTAAGCCCGAGACGAAATTCGCACTGTTCAACAACCCATAATGTTTTTACATACAACACATAATAATAATTATTATACAATATACCTATAGATGCGTAAATAGCGATGGTTACACATGTACACTTACATGCGCATTGTCTGAAACCATGTACGGAAACAACGTGTAGTTGTATGACATGCATTAGGTACCTATTATAAACACATCGCCGGTAACATGTGCGCGTATATTCGAAACGAAACTATCTGGTCGGAAATTCATGAGTGCTGCATACGCGTATAATATATTACAATATACGGAACGAAACGACTGTTATTATGTTTATTATTGTTATCATGACGATATTGACAAGTCTGTTAATGATGATCGTTTGAAAAATCGTCCGCTGGTGAGTTTGACCTATCCGATTAGCTAAACGTATATATATATATAATATTATCATGTTTACAGTCAAAAAAGTAAACTTTACATATATGTTTTTTGACGGTCTTAATCTTCGTCCCGTTTTGGTCTGATCTGGGCGGGGTATAGGTATTGGACTTTTCGTATTCTTTTTAAGCATAATACTATTATATAGGCACCTACCTACCAGTCTGCATCGTTCGCTTTTAACACACGCGCTGGTGGCGGCAGCCCACTAGTCTCATCGAAACGCCGTCGCCTCATAACCGTATAAATAATTCAGCCGGGCGCGCGCACATCTTTCGGGCGACGTGCCAATACGATATTATTATTGTAATACCCCCGTAGGTCGTCCGCTCTCTCCATCGCCGTGTCGATTCCGCCGACTCTTGTCGATGTCCGTCCCAAATAAAACTAAATTAATTTATTATTATCACGCCGCGACGTCCCCGACCTAGGTTGAAGCACGATGCGCATGCTATAATAATAATATAGGTAGGTATGTCTAATGTGTTATAGATTCCGGGCACGAACCGCATGCTTACAATACTAAATCTAATATTACGGAGCCGTCGGCACTGCAAACGATACACAGGACCGTTTGGTATAATAATTATAGTAATGATATTGACATGCGCACCTATTTAATGCAATATTGCGCGAGATTTCTATATGATTTTGCCGCGCGATGACTATGACGTTCTCTTCGTGTCATATTATTCAATACGCGTGACGAGGACGTTTATTTTTTTTCGATCAACGAGAGTGTCGCAGAGGAAGATGGTTAACGTTCCGTTTGGAATTCGAAATTCGACACGCGGCCATCGGTGGTCATCGGATAAGCTGTCTCGCTAAGTCGGCGAGAAACATTACACCGATATCGATATGTATCGTCGTCGTAAACTATATGTTTCGGGATAAGTACTACTGCAGCCGTCCGTTGTAGTTGTAAGCATAATACATAATATTATTATAATTGTAGTTATGTTACCTAAATTGTGTATGATATCCATGATCGATGTGCAGTTAAAATAAATTCTCTAAAGAATGCTTATTGCAGTGTTGCACTCCGTATTTAGATTTTTGGGGCTGATTAGTGAATTTTTTAGTTATTACGTCTATTATCTAATAATAAATCTGAATAAAGAGTCAATGTCATAAGAATAAATTGCATATTATAAATATTAATCAATTTATTGATTTAATGTTTTACCTTTTTCAATTTGCTAACGTAATGTGTGTACGTATGCAGTTATTTCGAGTACTTAATATAGGGCCATTACATTTGCACGTTTTGTGTTCATCTTTGTACACATGTACAATATAAAAAAATTACCTTATAATGATTTATATGTATATTTGTGTACGGGAATGCGCGTTCCAAATAGTTATAGTCTAGTCATGTCCAGTCTGGACACTACATAACGATATAGTTATCAGTTTAATTCAGCTATTAGTGATACATTTTATTATAATTTTAGACGTTCATCTAAATGTGTGCAATGACATTTGCAATCGTCAAAGCCAACACGATCATTTTTAGTTTGTTTAAACAGCCGAGAATAGTTATATGATCAAAACAATGTCGACACATGTTTCAATTAGATAAGGCATCGTAAAACAATAAAACAAATCATGTTCTACTATTAACCGTATATACGAAGTTTAAGTGGAGCTGTGGAGGTACGATATTACTTTATTTGTTGCTCAGCGCGTGATACAAAATATGCATTACTGCAGCAGCAATACGACGATGATTGTAGACTGTATGGGCCGCGGGGTTTGGATTAAACTCGTCGTGAAATTGATGCGGTTTAAAATCGATCCCCAATTAAACAGCCGGTGGACGTTGTGTTGTTTACTGATCGGCTTAAATCGCGATTGAAATGAATATGAAAACATTTTTAAATCGTAAATTATTACTCTGAAATATGTAATAATTGATACATTGTAGGTTATTATATTATTATTATATATGATACATTTGGCGATTTATAATATTTGCAAGCCGGAATACTATGATTTATAATCAAAAAAAACATTTACCATGATGTTATGGTCGACAGATCTGCAGTATTATAGAACACGCGCTATTAGGTATTATGCGAGCCGCGGGAAAACGTCACGATTACAATTATATTATTATGATGAATAATTTGAATTTAAAAAGGAATTTTCGATTTGTTTGACGAGGCGTCTCCCGTCTCGATTTTGACAGTTTTTAAATTATGTACATTGCGGTATACCTATATAAATTAGTTTTATATTTCGACGTTAACTCGTTGTATATATTCCGTTATAGTTATGGTAGGTATCCGAGTACTCCGGTGTGATGATTTGCCACATTGAAAATAATCAATTTTTAATTATTTTTTACCACTACCCATTCTCCTTGCAGTTACTTATTAATTATTATGTATTTAAAAATCGTTGTGAGATAAATGCATTGCTATTATGATGTAAAATCAAAATCAAAAATATGTTTTGTTAATCGTCTCGACGAAACACTGGTAAAATATAAATTTTTGTGTATTAAGCAATCCAGCACAATAGGTACAATGCACAATATATACTACTATAATATTGTTATCTAGGTATTTTAATGTGGATCCTATATATAGTAATAGTGTCGAATGCGATAACCCAACCTTAATAAATAATAAGACCCTTCTGAAATTCATTAGGCCTGCATAATATTACAATATATATTTTTTTTTCCAAATACCTACTGTGTTTCAGTGTTTGACAATCGACGCTATCCGTTTCTCTGAAAAACAAACGTAATTATTGCATTATTGCGTTATCGTTATAATATTATGTACACAGTTATTAATTATTATCATTTTGAATTATAACAATAAGAGCGATTGTGTTTTTATCATCATATCCAGTATGAGAACAAAGGTGAGATTTAAAAAAATTGGAAGTCACAAACAAATTTAATTCGTAAGTTTAAAAAAAAAACTACTTAACCTATAGAAGTTTTATAGAAAATAATAAATATAAAGATAAAGATAAAGAACCAAACTGATTAAAAAAAATCATATATTTTACAACTTAATCCTCAAGCAGAATTATAGAATATTATTTTGTAATCTGGCCACACTGATCACAATATACAATTTATCGAACATAAAAAAAAGTTATAGTGGCTAATAAAAATAATATAATGGTATGATTATTAATCTCTTAAAAAACGCGTATTAAATGTTTCAGAGACTCATTTAAAACCGTACAAATATTAATATTTGTTTCCCTCGCGAGTCCTTAATAATTAATTAAAGCCACCACTCACCATCATCATAATCGTTCTGTATGCAATGTAGTGTGTTCTTTAATGGTTTGTTCTCACGATGACACGATTGCATTAGATTCTTCAACATGTTATTATTGTACGCTTGTTGATTGCTGAAATTCCATTGTTTTTATATATTTTACGATCATCATCTTCTTCGTCCACCCACGTCGTTGTTGACAGTAAAATACGACATTCGAACAATGGACCCGCGTTGTTTGGGACGTCGCACAACAAATAGTTTTCCGTTTACCCTTTATTTTGTATTTGTGTATACAACTCTCCAGGCCACGAGCCAAAGACAAAAAAATATATCAGAACACGCGCAATAATATTGTAATTGATGTTTATAAAAATAATAATACTGTGACTTTACGCCCGCAATGAAAAAATATGTGTCTATCATTCGTCAATCAATTATTTTTGTTGTGTTATTGTTGTTGTGGTACGGGACCTATTTAAAATTGTCGAGATGAGATAACAATATGAAAATACCCAAATAACATGCTGCATATAAAAATCATATCAACGAGGAGCTTTAGGTATAGTTTTTAAACAAAAACTCCCAGATCTTCCCCTCCATTACTCAAAATACATTTTAACTTTATAAAAAAACTTCTCTAGAAAACTAAATTACGATATTATATTTTACTATAATTATATAAACGAGTAGTTAATATGATACAAAATTCAAAATATGTATAAATTGTTATTTATTATTGATAAGCTTTGAAAAAACTACACTATATCACT
The DNA here is from genome assembly GCF_037042655.1 of Diuraphis noxia. Lineage (NCBI taxonomy): Eukaryota > Metazoa > Arthropoda > Insecta > Hemiptera > Aphididae > Diuraphis > Diuraphis noxia. The sequence continues at coordinate 13,518,594 of NW_028301714.1, read as the reverse complement.
TACAAAATTTTTTGTTTATTCAAAGCTGACGCTAAATCTTGACATAATCATTTTAAATCCTTGGACAAAAGCCTCAGCCTGGTGGACAATAATCGTTCACATATAATAATATCATATTTCAGAGTTAACTGCAGGTGGTACATATTATAGACCCTTATTAGTAGTTATTATGTTATGTGCTGTAGAACTATAATTATACACCGACATAATATATTTTGTAACAAATAATAATATTAATGGAAATGACAAATGTCGTATATTTTACATTTCGCTCAGAAACCATTGCGTCGAGTCTGCGGGTGCAAAGTGGTTTGAAATGTTTGAATAGGATTTTAAACATCTGGAGTTGCACTTTATAACATGGACGCTGTGTGTGTAGGTATGTTGCAATAAGGCAACAGTCACACTAAAGGTATAGATAATTATAGTGGGTAGAAATACAGTAAAGGAACTGATATGTAAATTAACTATTGGCTCATATTCTATTTGTCTGTATCAACAGCCCACAAATAAGGGGGAGGGAAGCACGTCCACGACATCACATAATACATTGTGTAATGGGCCTTTAGTGTTGTCAGCTTAAAATTATATAAAGTGTCCATTCATTCTTTTTTAATGTGTATAAAAATTACATTTAGTAGTAAACTAAAAAACTTTTTAGTAAACTAAAAAAAATAAAGTTTTAATACAATATTTTACGTATAGTTTAATCAATATAATTGTACGAGTATAATATCTACCGTTTAGTGAAATAAAAAAGAAAATTAATATGAAATTTTTATTATAGTTTCCAATAATTAATAGGGTGGCTGATTCTTGGAAAAATATATTTATTCAGATTCTCTAAATTATGTTTTTAATAACTATTAATAATTTATATTAATACATGACGATGACGTAGGTAGAAATATTATATAAACATAATTATTTATTTTTAAAACGTTATTTATGCAGTCGCCAGTCACACACTTGCATTTACGTCCTTAAGTATAGGTATACCTAATATTTTATGTAATATATTAAAGTAATAATAACACCGCGTTCAAAGTACTTAGAAACTACTAAATTATATTATTTAAAAAATGTTGTTACTTTTGTTTTTTACATTTTGGTATTTTAATTTAAATGGTTAATGGAATGAAAGTAATATCATAATAAATTAATAACATTTTCATATTATGTATACAATTAATCAATTGTGTTATTGCTGCGATATTATTTCTTAACAGCAATTACTTATAAAGTTCTGTGCATACGCTAATATGCAAGCTGTTAGTGTAATATTATACACCTATACAATGTTCAAACGGAGAGAAGAACAGAACTGTATTTATTTTTTTTTTCATCGATTCGGACCCACAACCAAGTTCCTCTTGGTCTTAAAGCTAGTCTTCACTCTTGGGTATCCGAACAATATTTAATGTCTGACATAATAAAATTATTATGTCCGATTTCTAGCCGGACTTGGCCGACACTAATCCTTTACGTGTTAGTTTGGACAGTTTGGTATTCTTTTTTGTAATAGGACGGAGACCCGTTAAAATCGTACCTAGTCTAAGTTCGTGTTTTACTCAAATAATCTAAACTGGTCGATTAGTGTAAATGGGACTGTAAGAATATATTTAAATAAAATCGTTAGAAAACCATAACGTTTACAAAATATTGTGTACCTATTACCCATGTATAATATTGAAGTGACAAAGTCTACGTGGTTCCCAAATCTCAGGCGTATAATAATGTAATATTTAAACAACATAATGTGACCAAATATTGTAATAATACACGTATGCGTGGCGTGTTTGTATACGTTTTAGTTCTCTCACACAATCGAAATAATAAAACGTTGACTGTATTAAAATGTTATAGCCACGTTAATTTTTCGACCCACAGCTGCTGACTAAAGTGTTACAACACAGTGTGATTTGGGTGTACTATAAAATTAGGTATATATTAAATTTCGCATATGTGGTGGATGTTGCGTCTGTGTGTGATGCGCCACCGATGCAGTTTAGCAGACATTTAACTATAGTATATCGATAGTATATCGTGGTGGAAGTAAAAGAAGACATCTGTAGATGTTTTTTTGTTCAACGTAGTAATTTCGTCTTGGTGGGGGGGGGGGGGGAGTGAGCGATCAACGTCCATGGTCGAGAAGGTTTCGCAAGTCCATTTCTTTGTAGTACATTGGTCGTCCACTCGAATATAATATATACCCTTTGATAGTGTGTGGTAGTAGTATAGCAGCACGTTTTCATTATATATTTATCATTATTATTATACTTCGCTCCTGTTGTTGTCGGGATTCAATAAATAAACGGAAAGCGCGTGACCATACACACCTTGACGGATGTGTGTGCGTGTATTCGATAGAGATCTCGTGCCCTTGATTGCCGTTTTCTGTGTATCAAAGTTCAACTGTGTAGCGCCAATAATAATAATAATAATAATTGCCGTCCGATCGCCGCCGCCGTCGCATTTGACTAGAGCGCCGACCTCCGGTGGCGTTACTCGATCGTGTGACGCCAGCTGAGTGTCGGTCCGTTTCTGTGGACAAGTGGATGAAGCACCTAAATTTGTACTATCTATATTCTCGGGGGGAGAGGAAGAGACCGTGGAACGTAACCCGTAACTTGGCTTTGCGACTGCGGGAGGGAAAACTTCTAAATATAATGAAATTTCACAACGATTGATAATAATAATATTATGTCGTTGATCCTTGATGGTGTGATATTTTGTCGTTTGCGGAAACAAGTTTAGAGTCAACGGAAATATAATAATAATATACCTATTACGAGCATCACAATATTATAAGTTGTTATAGTTGTTGCACCTGGATTTTATTTTTAAAACCGTGAAACATCGACAAAATGTGTGTGTTAGTTTTAAACACAGTTTTTTTTTTATGAATTTTTCTTGTGCGTATAGGTACAGACTACAGCTTGCGTTTTACACGATATTGACGAATATGATTTTAAATAATTCAATATTATACTAAATATTATTGTTCTATCGCAAACACGGCATTTTAATGAGCATATACTGTCCTGAGAAGAAAAAATTTTGGCGAACTCGAACGAAACCTAAACCATTGTATTCTTATTGCTCGACATTTGTCTTATTTTTTTTTTTTTACACCCCATTTCGTCCAGAGCGTGTGCAGTGACGTTCGACTAAAAACGATTCGGTGCGGAGTAGGCTTGAGATAACAGCTAGCATCCCTATAAAATTAAATACCACATAATACATACACCAGTGGGCAGTGAGTTTACCGCATTAATGAAAATTAAATCGTTTTAATTTGTCCTTAAAAAATACTTTTTCTCATCAGTGAGTGTTCGATATATAGCGACCGGGTATACAGTGTCTACCGACGATGGTTTTGATACACTCGAAATATAATATTAGATTTTTATTTAGACATTATACATAATAATATTATACATCTTGCGGTATGACGAAGTATGATTTTACCTACGTGCGTAATATAACATAATATATTATACTTCGACGAAGAGCACTACCTCGGTTTGTTGTCCCGAGGTCAAGGTTCTGTTTCCCGTGTGTGTGTGTGTGCGTGCGTGATTCCATATTATTCCGTTTTAGTCGCCCAGCTTGGTAATTATTATTCGTTTCTGGAACCGTTGAAAATTATTGAATTTATAATTAATTTGTAAAAGACCTAAACGTTAACCTTATTTGCTACCAACCACCCACCTAAAAAATACAATAGTTTAGGTAGTAGGTACGTTGCTTGTTACACATATAGCCATATAGGTACCGTAAAATAATAATTTATCTTGTAGTGCTATATATATATATATATATATATATATAACACTGCTGAGCAGGTCTTGCAACAACGACTCACTCACATAACCCTTAATTAGATAGCACGTGACATTTGTAATTATTGCACTTGTGTACACTATATAACAATTATACGCTTAAAACTGTCGGACGTGTATCAGTTGTAGAGTAGATAGGTGTATAGTGTGTGGGTCGAAAATTGTACGTTTTTTTTTTTTTTTTGGCGTAAAAGTGTACTACAGTTTGACGGTGGTCCAGATAGAAGTGACGGTGCAACGCATTATCCCGACTTTTGTAATGAACAGAATTGAAAATGTTTATTGTAAAACAAAAAAAAAAACAACAACATATTATTAGATATACTAATTGTTCACTCCCCGGCGGCGATGGACGGAAATTACTCGGTCACGCGTTATGTATAGTATTATGATAATTTAAATATTTAATACATATAAACATATACGACATATATATTATACTAAACCTTTTGTATCCAGTTTTTGTTTATTAGTCGCTGGTTTTATTTAAATTTTTTTATAGTAAAATGATCGACACCATCAGACGAATTGATTATCACTTTATTGCGTGCTTGTCCATCTACAGGCGAAAATAAAACGTCCGCTTTTTACGCAAACTAGACCGTGTACAAAATACATTTAATATTGTCCAATTTTTTTTCAACTCGTTTCGCTGCATGTATATTATTATTATGGCCATACATATGGATTAATTTTGACAAACATTACCATTGACGTGTTACCTAAACGAACAACGATAATATTTTTTTCCCAATTCTTATTTGACATTTACGATGATAATTAATCATCGAAAAACATTAAATTCGGTTTATGGACAATATCGAATGTATTATTCACTATAGACCATTATTATATACGTTTTATTCAGAATTGAAGTTTATTACTATATTATGTAGACACGTCCCCGAATTTTACGATTTTTTTCATCGTTACTGTCCGTAAAAAAATATTCGTACTCACATATTGTTGTGTATAGTTTCAGAATGTGTTTTTATTTTTAGGTCAAAAATTCACTCGTGATTGCATTGATGCACGATATATTTATTTTTCTCCTCTGATGATCGATGTATATAGTTGAAGACTTTGGGGTTTTCTTCACGCGTATAGTAAAGAACCATTTTACAATTTTTCGTGATCTTTGTCTTTAGGAATATGTACAAGACACAATTAAACAAATAAATTAAATTATCATTTCGACAACTGTATATATATTATATACTGTTGTTTTGGGATCAAAAGTTCAAAAAATGTGTTTCATTTTATTTATACATTCAATATTTCATTATTTATTCTATAAATTTATTATATAAGTAACGTTGACCGTTGCAGTAGTCGCCAGAAGTTACCTGCTAAACCTAACCTAACCTTTTTTTTCATGATGGTTATATTCATATTCACGCAACTTCGCATGTTGTGCAGGTTTCATGTCAAATTATTTATTGTGTCAGTCACACACACTCACATTAATACATTATTATTGTGAACTTTTCAAAGTAATGAATCAATTAATGTATTACTTTAAACAAGGTGTCAAATAAACAAATCGTCTAATAGTTTGAAATCAATCTTTTCAGAGTAAAAAAAACATTCAAAGTACCTATCTACAGTCTCAATTATACACTTTTAATCTCGAGACAAATATTATATTATTCGATATAGAGTCGCGAAATAACTTGTACAGTAGAAAAAATTAATGTATTTTAGGTACCTATATTGATCATTAATATTTTTTGGAAAATATTAGCCTGATTTTTGTTTATTGAATGTGGTTTTTTTTAACACGTCAGTACAACAAGCGATCATAGGAAAATATAATTTAGTCGATATTCTGCTATGGACAATAAAATAATAAAAGTTGAGTTAAACACTAGATAAATATTATAGTACCACCACGCCTGGTTTTAGGAAGATAACGGATTTCATAATCGAACAGTTTCACAAGGACGTACTTAAGAAACTACAAAAAAAAAATAATGGCATACATACATTATCAATTTAAATAGTTATTTTTGTTATCGAATAGTCTTTAAAATAACTTGAATGCACAATACGTGTGCTTTATTTTGCTGTGGCACTCTTTCGGTACTGGTTATGATGATAGTTTAAAATATTTATTTCGCGAACTGAAAATTATCATTAAATTATTAAATTTTATGTTGTAGAAGTTTACAGTAAAAAATGATTTATAATACACGACGTTATTGCTATCGTGAAGCATAAAATATATTTTTATGTTTACACTACAAGTTAAAGAGTTTTCCATGTTTGGTCCGGATATCCGGCTGTTTTGTGTCAAAAAATCCGTTTTATCCGTTTATGTAAAATCCCATGTAAAACCAAATACCTACTAAAATAATATCAATACGACAATACCCGACCGTACTCGTTATTATTTCTATCATGGACATTGTAGAACGACGACTGCAGTAAAAAAAAGAAGGCAGTTCATCAATTAAATGCAGTGCCGTAACTACGCTCCTTGGCAAATTTTATTTTGGCGCTTATTTTTGTTTTATTTTATAGGTTTATTTTTATATAATACATAAATGTAATAATATAACATTCTTACGTGTTAATTAAAATAACGCTATATATCAGTGTATAATATAAATGTTAATGTAGTAAACACTAATAAACATCATTAAGAAGCAATCCAGTATGTAATGTTTATGCATTACACATTTACGCTTAATTTTCATAAAACTTTAAATAACATTTGAGGAAAAAAATGTTATATTAAAAAAACAATTTTAATTTAACTAAAATGCACCTCCTATTTTACTGCGCCCTTGGCAAACGCCCATGTTACCAACTTCTAGTTACTGCACTGATTAAATTGATATACACTTATTATTCTTGATCGCAAATATTATATTATATTTCTTTTTTTTTTACATTACGTGGTTGACTCGAATTCAGTTAAAACATTTCAAAAGTGTGATATGTAGAAAAAAAAAACCCTGCTATTCAATTGCGTGGTACTTGGAATTTAAACGTGATCTATCTGTCGAATTGATTCTCAACCTGCAGTGTAGGTACTTGTATATTTTTTACAGTACAATGTGTACATATTTTTTATTATCATTCTGCGCATTAGCACACACACACGCCGTTTGTCTCGAGGCCCATGTCACATTAAATACAGGTACGTGGCCAGCATGCCTATGGCTGCAGTACAAGTGCCAGCCGAGAGTAATTTACTTTATGGTCCGGGCTGGAATTAATTTATTTCCTCCAGGGCACCTCTTTTCTCTTCTTGTGTTGTAAGTTAGGATATGCAATAACTTATTCTCACTACGTATTATATATATATATCTAATAGTACGGTACTATAGGTACCTACTTTGCTCTCTGTATATAATAATTACGTTACCCGCATCATATCATTATCATTGTTATTATATATATATATATATATATATTTGTACTTTTTGTTATATGATGGGCGGGACCATCAAAATCCGACGTCAAAACCCTCCACCCCATACCCGGTCGACGACTTGTACTTATAGGTATATCAGCTAGCGTATATTGTTACGAACGCCCGTCACACACCGGAACCCCGAGGCGAGAGACCTCGACCACTGATCTCCTCGGTACCTGAGCTAGGTGCCCGTGATGTCGACTTAAATAAAAATAGCGTGAAAACCGCGTTTCGTGCAAAATAAACATAAAAACTTATTTGGCGTAGGTTCCGAGACGATATAATATCTGCCATATATCCACCGTTAAAAAAGGTTTGAAAATTAAAAACCGCATTGGTATAATACTATATCATTTTCGACGAATGAACCCGCTACGATATTTCTGCGATGACGACACGATGGGCCCTGTATTATTAGTATTATTACATATCACCTGTTGGGTGTCTAGTGTGTCTGCTCTAGACGACTTGACGCAAACGATTCATTTTTTTCGCTCCAAACGAACACGTTACTCGTGATCGTATAAAATAAAGTATTGAGTAGGATACAATCATTAGGTATACCTAAACTCGGGTGAGACAATGTTACCGACATGTCTGCAGAATACATCAATCCGCAGGTCGTTGTACTTGCAGATAAAATTCGTAAACGATTCATCGCCAATCCTCCTACAGGCTCCAATACCCTCCTAATATACTACAATTACCATCGTTATAATATACTATCCTGTACAGTGGAGGTAAAACAGATGGGGGGGGGGGGGGTTGAGGGGAAATTGGCTCCCCATGACTTTTTTCAATGTTTAAAATATCCATGATAATTTATTATACATTGCAGCCCTCTAATCATGATCAGCAGAAGCAACTAAAACTATATGGATGTGTACAATTATATATAATATAATATTATCAGACTTATTATTCATCGTCTTCTCTTTTCTTCTCGTTACAGCCACAATCGGACCGTTCGCCGTGGGTACGGTGTTGGCGTGGACGTCACCGGTGCTGCCCATGTTGCAGTCAGAGAACTCGAGGATTCCGATAACGGCCGACGAGGGGTCGTGGGTGGGTTCACTGATCGCCATCGGCGCCATCATCGGGTCCATACCAGCCGGCAAGGGAGCGGACATATTCGGCCGGAAGCCCACCATCGCCGCCTTGGCGGTGCCATTCATCATCAGCTGGGCAATGATATACTTCGCGACCAGCGTCTGGGAGCTGTACGTGGCCCGTCTGATTGCCGGCGCCGTCATCGGCGGAGTCACCGCCACCGTGCCAATGTACATCGGCGAGATAGCCGAAAGCTCTATCAGAGGTAATAGTGATGTGACGTGCTGCGTTTAATATTAGTTATATCGGATAGCTGGTTAGACCTGACCTCCCACAATTTATATGATAATATAGGTAATATAATAATAATAATAATAATAATTATTATTATTATTATTACTATACAAACAGTATACTGTAATGATTTTACGATGGCCGTCGAGGTTGTTTGTTATGTGTCAAACAACTCTATACTGTTACACCTATAATAACACTTTATACGTTCAGTACAACGCTCAACGTATATAGGCAGTTGACCGATTACATATAATATATCGTAACGGTTTTCATAATTATAATTATTGTGTGTGAGTGTTTTTTTTCAACTTTGGATTGGGCAGGCGTTTCGCAGAGCCGTTTATAATGCTCGTACCTCCTCCCCCATCCAGTGTTGTTGTTTAAAGAATTAATATAATTAATATTATACGTATCCCGTTAACCCGATATCGTAGATTCGAGTATAATATGCGTATCAACGTTAAACATCTCTTTAAATTATACGCTGCTCTGGACGTCTGTCGTGTTAACACCACAAATTTATATTATTATGTATTATGCTGTCTAATGTATGCGATCCAGGATGGAATGATAAAATATATATTCTCTGCGATAATTGACGTTCAAATATACAAATAGAGTTAAACAGTAGACGATGTAGACGATGATAGCTTGTACAAAAAACCCTTCAAATTTTTTTTTCTAGGATTAATCACAACCCTTGATAGCAGCTTCAACCGTGACGAAACCTCTTTCGTTTTATCATTGCTTAGATAATTTGACACTGAAAAATTGCTATATAGAGTCAAATTCCAAGATTTTTTTCAAATTATTATAGGGATTCGTTGGCGCCATTATTTTCGATAAATATATACCGCGCATAAAATTATATATACTTAAAATATTATGTTTTACCTCACTCGCGGTCATTAATAATTATTCAATGTCATCTGTCCCCTTGTTAATAAATTATTGAAACTCTACTGTTTTTCAACGGTTTGCGATTTTCCCACGAATTTTATTAATGTCTCACGTTTATTATGAATAATAATGCCGCACACATCGTGGTGTTCTCTGTAAACGTGATATAAAATTGTTTACTATTTGTAATTTATATTTTCTTGTTGGTCGCCGTGCACTTACGTGATTCTTTATACACATGTGAATTAACCAAGTATGCATACCCCTCTTTTCTATCTTTAAATAAAATATTCATTAAAATTCAGACTTTTTAAACTTTTTAAATGTATACTTCTTAAAAATCATGTTTTTAGATTAGACTTTTATACCACTAAACAAGAGAGTACTAAGGCTATCTAAACTATTTTATTTTTCAAATGAGTGCCAACCTTATTTTTACTGTAAATTATAAAATATAAAGTAAGTAATTTTTGGTAAAATTTGACACATCTAAACAACGATTTGAACGACTGAACAAATACCTAGTTTCTGAGTTATAATTATAGCGTTTTGAGGATAATAATCCTTTATAATTATTTTACTTAAAATATTTTATGAAATTAATTTAATTATTAGTATGGTACTTGTTCTACTCGTCAATTTTTATAAAATTTGAATTAAGTACTATATATACTTTTTAAATCATCACAACTTTTTTACCGGTTGGATATAACATAAGAATCTGTAAATATGGTCGTTATAAGTATACTTAAAAATTCCAAAACTCAGGATTTGAATTAATGCATTACTTACTTAACAACAAAATGGGGAGGGTTAAAATTTGAAAATATGCATACGAATTATTTTTATTAAAAAAACATAAGAGCTACGTTAGCTCTAGCATCCCAAGTTTGGAATTCTTGTACGAAACTTTTTCAAAGTTTTAAAATTGTTTTTTTAAACGAAATATACGATAATTTTGTTATAACTTAGAAAAATGTTTTGATTATCAATTTTTAATACCTGGTTCTAATTTCGTCCAAGTTTGCATTATAAATTTCAACTTGTTTTCTTGTTCTTTTCAAAGATTTTTTTAATACTTTTTATTTTTAAATAAGTTTCAATCGAAATGTCTAACAATTTAACTTAATGAATAGAAAGATGTGAAGTACAAAACTGTGAGTTTTAATGTCGATATAGTGATTCTGGTCCATTGATCGTTTGAGTCTCAGTGGCATACATATAATATGCTAATATTATTAGTATTAATATTTCTTTAATATACTGCTTTTAGACGTCAACATTAACTGAAGTTTATGTATGTGGCGCAAGATTACAAAATTATGTTTAAAGTTCACAGGCATAAATTTATTAATATCATTGGCTAATTCTAATTTTCATTTTGATTATTAAAAAATCCCACGTCACGGAGCGCAACCTATGTAAAAAGGTAAAACGGCGCACTCGAACGACAGCCCTTTAATATGTGTTAAATATATTAGCAGTGCAGTAGGTACTAATATGACGACAAATGAGTCCGTGTGTAGTGATGTGTTCATGAAGGTAAATTATTTTCAGTGTAACAACACCTATTATAACTTCTGTACGCAGCGCAAACATGCTAAATTGTATGTCATGCGTAACGTTTTTTTGATCATTTGATTTTGTATTTAATAAAGGTATGAACATAAGAACTGTTCATATTTCTCACAACTTATTAGTTTAATAACAATTACAAGTAATAGTTAAATAAGGTCTTTAAAATAATTGCCATAATTTTTATTAAGGTATTATAGTTATTAATACACTCTATGGCTCAATAGGTTTACCACTTAGGTTAAATTATAGTGTCGCTTGTATAATAATCGCGTCGATTGCGGTGTATTCGCATGCCAATTGCTCTTTTTAAAAAGTCGATTTTATACTAATACACTAATTTTTATTTATTTTATAGATCTTTTAGTTACCATAATTATTTAATAATATATACAATCGTTAACTGTCGTATTATAGTTTTAAACTTCCTTGTGAGTTACCTAAAACTTATCGTGGTTACATTTTGTCAAAATATTTTGAGAAAGTTTTGTACAGTATATATTTCAAACTTAAGATATTCTTATCGTAATCCATGGTAAATCTATAGGTGCTCTGTTAAAGGGCTAGATTATTTTTTATGATGTACCTATACTGTGATGCAACTTGCTTATGCACCTAAATGTTATTTGCAGGTGAACTCGGCTCTTACATCCAGGTGAAGGTGACGTTAGGCATATTATACGTGTACGCCATCGGACCTTTCGTGTCTTACGAAGGGTTGGCTGTCTTGTGCGGCATCATACCGGTGATCATGTTCGTCCTGGTCCTATTGGTGGCACCAGAGACGCCCACGTACCTGTTGCGATCCGGCAGGAGGAAGGAGGCAGAACATTCGCTGGTCCTGTTGCGCGGACATGAGTACGACATCGCCGGTGAGCTAGAGGAGTTGCAACAGCAGCTCGAGGAGGAGCAGAAGCGAAGCAGCAAGTTCAAGGATCTAATATCGTCCAGGGCCACGGTCCGCGCTTCAATCGCCGTCATGGGGCTGCTTAGCTTCTTGTCATTTTCGGGAATCAACGTGCTCATATTTTACGCAGAGTCCATATTCAAGAGCAGCAGCAGCAGCATTTCTCCACAAGTCAGCTCCATCATCATCGGGGTCCTCCAAGTGAGTTCTCAAAATTGTCGTGTATTTACCTTAATCGAAAGCGAGGATGAAGTAAAACATTTATTTCTTATTTTTAACCCATCGAAAATAATATGTTTCATTTTTTACACTTAAAAAAAAATGTTTATTTAGAACCTACGTAAAAATACCCAAATTTTTTGATAGTAACTGCAACTACATAGATATAATGCCTATAATATTATTATTATTTAGACGATCTTTCTATTGTCAGAAATTGGATGAAACTTTGTTTTGTTAAACATTTTATAATTATAGGTACTGATAACGTTAAACTAAACGAATATTTTAAATTCGTTATTTCCTCGCATTACCTAAATTCCATGAGAACTCTTATTAGAATCGTTTGAACCTACTGAATATGCGGATATGTTATATTAGGAGAAAAATAACGTCTGTAGTATGCAAATATACGCCGAATTGTATGATTGACCATGTTACGTCTTAAAAAAAATTTCGTAGCTAGCTCAAACTAGCTTAATAACCACGAATATGCATAACTAAGAAAAACTTCCCGAAAATATGACTAATCAACAGTTACAAATGTATGCCAATGAAGTATTATAACAATTATAGACTCAACTAATTCCACGTACGTATTTTGGTGGTGTTGACATAAAAATCCTTCACAAAAAATATAAATTTAAAATATTGCTTTCCATCAATATTGCGATTTACTATAGTATATTTTTATAAAAAATGAAACAACGATTGAAAAATGAAATATACATTCAGAACCCTAATATAATTTTGAGCCCTAAAGTTAATTATCCTATGAATGTTTGGAAACACTTAGTTACGACGATTGATGAAGTGTCAACTGCAGCCATTTCAGTATTTCATTCCAATAGGTACTCCACTTATCCCAATAAACCTCAAACTCTTTTAATCAATTTGATTTTAATGCATTATCTCAAATTCGTTTTATCAAAATTCTTCAAAAAATTTGCCGTCTCGAGACATTCAAATAAAAAATTATAGCAAACTTTTACATCGTGGTATCCAGCCGGTTATAGAGATGGTGTTACATGATTGAAGGTACCATAATTTATGAATGAATAATAACTAAAATAATAGGTACAACTTAATAATTGATAAAAATACATGTTCAATGTTAAACTTTAACATTTAATCAATATTGTTATCAAAACATTCTAAACATAAAAAATTGTTTCGAGTATAAATAAACATATATTATATTAATTATTATACTTGTCGAGCATTTGACTGTAAAAGTTTTTAATATACCGTGCTAAAAATGATTGTATAAGATATCACTTTACCTTTTCCAACGTTACAGCTTAAACATTTCGTGAATTGTAAAACTAGCCGTCGCGTATGTAATGTAACTCGATATATTATATAGGTACTACCTATAATAATTTTATATCGATGACTATCAATTTCTTTGTATAATGTAGTCTATAATACCTAGACTGATGTACCGTTGCATCAATGGCTAATATACGTATTTACAACGTAGGTCATGACATTGCAGTAGTATAAATCGATCGTCTATACAATATTTAACTATGCAAATACCACGGTATACCGCCCACCCACGACAACGGTAATAACCATAATTAACGTATTTGTGATGTTATGTCCGCAGGTCAAGTTCACGTTCGCGTCCGCGCTGCTGGTTGACAAGGCCGGCCGTCGCGTGCTGTTGCTGATCTCCGACTCGGTGATGGCCGTGTGCCTGGGTTGCCTGGGCTACTTCTTCTGGCTTCAGGAGCACGCCGTCGACGTGTCCGCGTTCAGCCTGATACCGTTGATCAGCCTGGGCGTATACATCAGCACGTTCTCGCTGGGCTTCGGGCCCATCCCGGGTGTCATGATGGGTGAGCTGTTCAGCCCGGACGTCAAGGGCCTAGCTTTGGGCATCGTGTGCGTGATCGCGTCCCTGCTCGAGTTCGTCGTCGTCAAGATGTACCAGAACTTGTTGGACTGGTTCGACCACGGTATCACGTTCTGGATATTCGCCGGGTTCTGCGTGCTGGGAACCGTGTTCGTGTGGTTCCTGGTGCCGGAGACCAAGAACAAGACGCTGCAGGAGATCCAGAACGAACTCAGTGGCAAGAAGAAACCGAACAACCGGAAGGACAACCCGAAGGGCAACCGGAAGCACCAGATGATGGACTCACTGACCGGCGACCACGCCGCGATCGTCTGAACACAAATCAAAAATATAATGCACAACACCGTCGCGCACGCGCACACGCATACGCGCAGTATAATTAATTCATTATACGACATGAGTGATATAAGCGATAGCTGCCTATATGTATATATATATATACATATTATAATTTAATGTACTAATAAATTGTGTAGGGTTTGTGGTTGTGTGTGTGCGTGTGCGGGTGTGCGATCGAGTCTTATGAAATGGGCGGGCGGGGTTTTTGAGGAAAACTATATTTTTTTACATTTTTTCGACCCCACACATTTTTTTTTTTTTAATCAAAAACTGTTTTAATATCAAATACACTGAAAAAACCGTTTTGTTGTTTTAAAAATGCATTTTTGTTTTATTAATTTTTTTTTGTTTTTGTTTTCAAATCAAGTGACTCGTTTTTCCGATTATTCTTCACATGTTGAGGATATTATATACAATGTTATATATGTTTTCGGATATTTATATATACACTTAAGAACCTACTAAGTTATGAATTTTATTTTTATTTTTATTTATCGTAACATTTACACCGTCTATTGGTATAACATTATAATAGGTAATATATTGCATTCCATTTTATTGCCGACTCCCGGAAGGATGCGAGTACCTATACCGCATTAAATATATACATATATAATAGATTCACTGGAACGGGGATTTGTGAGTTTTATTTTTCCGACACTTTCACACGCAAAATCATGTATTCTACTTTCCTTCAAACGTTATTATATTATATTAAATTGTTTTCTTCCGAACTGAACGCGATTTGTTTATAATTGGCAGTGCTTGGCCTGAAGCCACGTAGTTTAGTAAAAAATAGACCGTCATCGTATGCATTTAGTTGTTTAGTTGGTACGTGTACAACACGCATCACTCCAAGCGACACAATACGTTTCCAGTTCTGTTTATGTTATATTATAATAAAAATATTCAGCTGACCAATCAGTTGTGTAGTATAGAATCTCACGCGATGTGCATGTGACAATAATAACGATTGAAATATTGAAAACATATAACGTACTTCTCCCTCTTCATCAGACGAACAATTTAAATCCAATATTATTTTTTTTAATGCAGACAATAAAATAGACGAGTTAATATAATATTACGTTTTTGTATAAACCCTTATTTTAAAACTATCCCCCACAATATAATATACCGTCCTCTCTTGTTTCAGAGTACAAAATACCTTCGAAAATATTGTGCTTCATTATTTTAATTAAATATATTTATATTATAAACAATTATATCATAAATACATGTAGGTATGTATATATATATAATATACATATATATATATACACATTAAACGATAAGCGGATTTGTGATTTATACACACATATATATATGTGTAAGCCGGCTATTGCAGGTAGTCTTAGTGTCTAAACAAAAAGGTCTAAATGCAGTTACATAGAGTTTGCTCAAACACAAATATTGAAATATTAAATATTTATTTTTTATACATATATAATTGTTTTATTTTGTATTAGGAACTAGGTATGTCATAATATTACAATGTCAATTCAAAGCACATTTTATAAATACTCGTTTCAATTTTTATACTATACATATTTTATTCCTTATATCACACACATTTAAAAATTCGCTCTTTCATTATTTTATGAATAATATTATTATTACAAATTTCGTTTAGATTAGGATCATTATTTATCATAATATTATATAATAATATTAAACTAACCGTACGATCCCGACGAGTCCGCCGTTCATTCACGTGGTCTTCCTAAGATTATTGTGAATTATATTATATTTGATTATTATTATTATAGCAGGTACCTACCAATTTAGTGACATGCGCTGCGTTCAAATTATCGATTTTTAAATAATGTATAATAATATTATAACTGTTATATATAGTGTACGTTTAAAATTATATTGTATTTACGCATCATTTTCACGTTGCATATCGCGGTCATTTAGTTTTATGTTGATGATTATTTTTTTTTCCGAAAAGATTTAACATACCTAAACAACAACTGCGATGTAAAATATTATTATTATATTATGTTGTCAACGCGTTGCTCAAGTCGCTCGCACCTATGCCGCGGTTCAACGATAGCTCGCGGCCAACGTGAAACTGGCCATTTATTATTGTTATTATTATTATTATCATTATTGTCGTTAGTAATTATTATAATAATAGTATATATATATATATGACAATTGGTCGATTATCATAATTAACCGTACTATATTATGCTGTACACTTATTTAATATGTATAATGTATTGTAACATGTCTCTAGCCTTTAAGGTATTTATCATTTGTAAATATTTAGTTATTAGTTAGTTATATATAACTATGAGTAATAGGTATATTATTATAATAACGAAACGCGTAGCATATTAGTTTTAAGTAGACAACAAATTATTTACATACAATTATTATAATTAATATTAACGTATTCCAGACAAGACATCAATGTAGAGTTATTATATTATAGTTCTATTTTAATAATAATATCATTAAAATATTTTTTAATATAAAAAAATCTATTTTCATTATTTTGCTCGTCCACAATAAGTTTCATTCTTCCTCCGATTAACAATCCTATCAATTTTAACATCAGTACATCATTAATAACACACTACTGTCATTACCATAAATACATTTTTTTTTTTTTTTTTTTTTTTTATGGTTAGGGCTTCGACAACTGAGGTCATTAGCCTGAGGAACTGTAGGGGAAGGTACTGTAAGGTTTTAACTCGTGGGTTTTTTTTGGCAGAATATTGAATGGGCACCCGTGGGTTTCTGCCATGCCCGGTTGGGGGCCGGCGGCCTCTCTCTCCAGACATCGCGGAATGCCCAAAGAGTGATGCCGCCCGTGACCGAGATTCGAACCGGCGACTGCGTGCGTCGCAACCGACGCCTTAGTCCGCTCGGCCACTCCACCCCCAAAATAAATACATTCGTATCTGTACGGAAAAAGAGATTTAATAGACTGATTGTAAACTAGAAAATTAGAAAATTTTTACAAATGGAAATATATAGATATATATAAATATATAGAATTGAAAAATAGTTAAAAACTCCATTTTCTTATGAATAGAAATCATTTTGTACGACTGTATAACCTCCCTGCCGGTTAGATTAATTACGAAATAGGTACTTACCTACCTTAATTTGTGTTATATTATTTTACACAATTGTCTAAAACGGTTAGTTAATAGTTAAAAGATCATACTAAATTTTTTTTGTATTACATAATCTTAAAATTAATGAATCAAGACACTTACCATTTAACAAATTATTCTACTATAATAATGTACCAAAGACTCTCCATCACTGTATGAAAAACATAATTTGTGTCAATTGTATCTCATCAATTTTTATTTGGGTATATTTTTTCATAGTAGGTATTTCCCCGAAAATTAGGTACGACTACGCTACAACTTGCAAATTACAATTTGTTTTGTGTTTTACCTAATTTTTCCTAACTAAACCTAACTGACTATTAACTAATGAATAAATTATTATTTTTGTAACGTTATTCATTATTTTCAGATTAAAAAATGAAATGTTTATTATATTATTATATCGGTTATTATCTAACTATTGAGTCGAGTGGGGACCTTTTTATTATTACTTTCCGGGCCCAGTTTATATTTGCCCTTGCCATTTATTGAAAAGTTCCTAAGAATTTCTTGACGTATCTCAAAAATCAAGAAAAATAAATGATAGATACCTATGCTTGCTTTTATAAATTACAATATATTTTTTTCCAGATTATAATAAGGCATATCGAAAATAACTTTTTATAAAGATTTAATGTTTATTGTTATTGTAGTGATGGCAGTGGCTAGGATCATGTTGCAATCTTTGCGATTAGTTTATCCCGACACGATATGATTATTGATTACTACTTAATAATATACACGTTATAATAATTTGTCATTTTTAAGTATTTTTGAAAGACAAAATGTTAATAAAAACTTTTAGGTTAAATATATGGCTCTAATGAAAAAGTATGTGTAGTGTGTAAATATCGCTCGGATGTACATAATAATATATTACGTATTATTAATATATTATACAATAAGAAAAATGATAGTTGAAAAAAACTTTTACACTAGAAACTCAAGCATAGTATAGTTTTAGACTTTTTGACATTTAAAAAAATCACCAGTGATTATCACCGAGATGCCATTATTATTATTTAACCCAATTACCTGAAAACTTAATATATTTAGCTGTTACTATTATGAATGTATGAATAACTCGATGATTTATATATAATTAAAATATAACGGAGTGGTGTTATTGTACTACGGAAAAAAGGGAACAGTAGATGTAGTGCGAAGCTTTTAGAAAAAAAAATTAGCAAAAAAAATGAAAATTAGTAATTACATTGTTCATTTATTTATATCAGTCGTGAATAACAGCATAACATTGCGAATACGATTGTATATTATGAAACATAGCAGAGTTTGAAATTTCGGTTTGGGTGGGCGACCACAAGGTGGTGAGGTTGATCACCCTGAAGTGCTGACGCCCTGGGATCCTGACGCGTTTTGCGACTGGCCGGTCCTCCTGTCCTTCTTGCCGCCCAGTTCCTCTTGGATTTCCTGCAGGGATTTGTGCTTCGTCTCCGGCACCAGGAAAAACACGAACAAGGTGCCCACCACGCAGCACCCGGCGAATAATCCGAACGTGACGCCACGGTCGTAGTGATTCAACAGGGTCTGATACGATTTGACCACGCAGAACTCGATCAAGGATGCGAGCACGCACACGACGCCGATCGCCAGTCCCTTGAACTCCGGGCTGAACAGTTCTCCAATCATGACACCCGGTATGGGCCCGAAGCCCAGCGCGAACGTGCTGATATAAACGCCCAAGCTGATGAGCGGTACCAGACTGAACGCCGACACGTCGACGCCCCGCTCCTGTTGCCAGAAGTAGAAGGCCAGGGATCCGAGACACACGGCCATCACCGAATCGGAGATCAGCAACAACACTCGCCGGCCGGCCCTGTCCACCAGCTGCGAGGACGTGAAAGTGAATATGACCTGTGTGCCACAAAATCGTCATCGGTCGATATTGGATTGTTGATTTTTTTGTAAAATAACATTATGGGATAGAACATATTGATCGATATTCTCGTATCCTTGTAATGTTATAAATTCAGTGGCGTGGTGAACTTTCTATGAACAGCCACCTATTTTTGAACAATGAACACTGCGGGTTTAAATCTCCCTCTTAACAGTGTCCTATAAAAAACATTACATGAGGAAATTGCCTCTCTTAGGCAATTTCAAAAACCATATCGTCCATATTATAGGATGATGAATTAAAAAAACACTCAATGTTATTTTTAAAAAATAACCGCGTTCGCCACGACACTGGTTATAACAACTATATAATATCTCGACGTAATAAATAATTACAGTAGGTAATGACTAAAATAATTATGTTCGAATAATTTTATGACGGTTTGTTTTGTTATCATCTGTCGAACATAAATATATCTAATACTAATATCGCTTTGTAGAAAATACTGTAGAAAACATATCGTGCGATGTTCCTCTCCGTGTATGAATATATCAAGATAATTTTTATCGTATATAAAAAAAAAGTTTATAACTCAATGATGTTTATTACTTACTTATTAAGTGTTTCAAAAACGAGTTTAAAAGAGAAAAAATGTCGACAGAATAATTTAATAAGGATATATTAGAGTATGAAAGTCTGCAGACTAAGTACTTTGGTCTATGAGTAAGATCAATGGTTCTAACGCGTTTAATGTCAATATGTACGAAACATAAGTATAACATTACGCCCGAGAAGGACGAACAAAAATATTTTCGATCGATAAGAAAAAACTAATCCAACACGTGAACTCATCATCGGACACTTGAATGCAATAAAAACAATTATTGCCGTTTGGGTATACTCACTTGGAGGAGTCCGATGACGATGGAGCTGACTTTCGGGGATATGATGCAGTTTTCGCACTTGAATATGGACTCGGCGTAGAATATTACAACGTTGATGCCCGAACATGACAGGAACCCAAGCAGACCCAAGACGATGAATGCTGCTCGCAACGTGGCCCTCGATTTTACCAGATCCTTCAACTTGCTGTTGGGCTTCTTGTCCTCGAGCTCTTTCTGCAGCGCCGCCAACTCGCCGGTGATGTCATAGTCCTTGCCGCGCAACATAACCAACGCGTCTTCCGCTTCCTTCTTTTTGCCGGACCGCCAGAGATAAGTGGGCGATTCGGGCAACACCAATATGACCAGAACGAACCAGATCACAGGTAAGATGCCACACAAGATTGCCAGCCACGCGTAATTCACGAATGGCCCGATCGAGTAAACGTACAATATGCCCAGCGTCACGTTTAATTGGACGTAAGAGCAAAGTTCACCTGTACAAAACGTATGATGTTTAGACTGTTTCGTATGATATGAGTGCGTTTTTCATAACGTATAAAAAATATTTTGATTAAAATAATATCCCGCAGTTTGATATGGCAGTTTTATATTATGATTATTAATGGGGGAAATGAATTGGTGGTACTTGTTATGAATTTTCAATATGTTAAATAGTAGTTACTTAAAAATATTGTTAAAAATACAATTGTTCAACGGTTATAGAGGTTTGAGTTTTGCTGGAAAACCGTAATCGATTGAACAAAAAAATTTAAGGTATTATGTGTCGTTTAAGGTAAGTATTTGAAAAAGACAGTTTATTATTTTGCGATATCAAAAACCGTAAGATAGTTAGAAATTATTAATTATAAAATAACATCGCGTTGGTATAATATAGCGAAATGTGAATCAATTATAATAAGCGTGAGATAAAAGGAAATTATAATGTATTCGTGGAAAAATCGTACTCCATACGAAGATGGCCGAATTTCATTTTCATAAACTTGGTGAAAGATGACAGAGACCGTGAATGAGAGGTAAAACATTTTCAAAATTATATTTATTTATTTTATTTTGTACACAGATACAACTGATACATGGTATAAGTTTATCAACAACGCCAACGGCGACAATGAATCACGAAAAGTCTTAAAAGTTATGGTAAATGAGAAACTGAGAATTTCATTCATTGAAATTTGTAACTGTGTCAAATTATTGAAGACTGAAAAAATTCAGAGCTTTAGTCATGTTTTTCTGTGCCAACGCGTGGTCTCGACTTTTACTTCGTCTAAGTAACAAATGATAAATATTTGCGAAGAATGATTACTCATTTACTATATTCTACAGCCATTTATTCAAAAATAAGCTTAAGTTCGCTTACCTCTGATGGACTTCTCGGATATCTCGCCGATGTACATCGGGACGGTGGCGGTGATGCCGCCGAGGCAGGTGCCGGCGATCAGACGCGCCACGTACAGATGCCAGACGTCTGTCGCGAAGTAAATCAATGACCAGCTGACGATGAACGGCATGGGCAGGAAGGCGATGACGGGTTTTCGGCCGATCAAGTCAGCGGTCCTGCCGGCCGGGATGGACCCGAAGATGGCGCCGATGGCGATCAGGGAACCCACCCACGATCCCTGGTCGACCGTCATCTCGATCCTAGAGTCTGCGGACAACAGCATGGGCATCGCCGGTGACATCCACGCTAACACAGTGCCCACTGCGAACGGACCGACGGTGGCTGCGAGTATACGATGAACAAGTAGTCCGGTCGGTCATTCATAATGGCACGTTGTACACACGAAGTTATGTCAAAAATAATCGTGTTGTACTTGGCGATTGGGATGAATTAGATTTAAAATCGATTTTAATGTTGTTTATGATTTCAGTATAAACATTCAAATTATAGTTTTATACACCGATTGTTAAAATCGTAATTTATTGAATATTATCATTATATAGGTGTATTATATATATACTACTCACCGGACAGCGCGGTGACGTATTGTCTAAACTTCTTGCCTTGTTGTTCGCTTACCGGCGGCATACTGCTGAAAACAGACAAATCCGTAGTTGATCCAGCGTTTCAGATAATTGTAATTTATTATGATTGCATACTATTCCATGGCGAAAGAGATTTTATGCACGAGCATAATATATTATGTCTTGCGGACAAGCGTGAAGCGGACACGGCCATTACGAGAAACGAAAAAACCAGAATACGAGTGCTTCTGCACCCCGAGGGCAAGCCCGTAGCTAAACCAAATTTTAGGAGGACAATATTTATAAAAACAATATTAATTTATATTTTTTTAAATTTTTAAAGAGGGCAATAATTGGGTTTAGGGAGGTCAAAGTCCATTCCAGTAGCTACGGGACTGCCCAAGTTATCGAAGTTATCTAATTTAAACATTTAGGTACTTGAAAACGTAAATATCAAACATTTTTAGATAAACTAATAATTTTAGGATAATATAATAATATTTAATTTTACGATTTATCACTATTATAGAAACATATTATGTTTTTTTTCAGGAGGATTCTTAGACTATTATTTATTCTTATTTTTATTTTTTTCTTACCTTGTGGTTGCATTTTTATCAGAAGACGCTAAAGCCAACAGAAGTGGTCTTTTGTTGTATGTACCGAATATAAAAATGAAATCAACGGACCATTTTAAAAACTCATAGAGTGACGATAGAAATGTCAGTAATGATAGATATGCATCCCGAAAAACCATCTTGGAAGTAATTTTGGCTGACTCCTGCGAATGAAACCTTAAAACGAAAATATTGAACTAGAAAATTGTATTCTTAAAACTTTTTTAGTTGACAATAACAAAATGAGAATAAATATTATGAATTTTAATTTTTAAAAAATTAATAAAATACAATATTACACACACAGTTTATGTTATTGAGTATGTAACAATAGTTTGATTATCTTCTTAAAAAGTATACACTTTAACTAAACACGTTTAAATGAAGCACAAATTATTTAAATCACATAAATATCATGAAAAAGAATTACGATTAAATAAATGGTTTTATTATTTAATTATTAAGTATCTTAGCTAAACAATTAATGTATTATTTTGTGGAATTAACAAAAAACTTTAAGGCCAGAATAATTAGCAGATATTTCATACTATGATATCAAAAGAAACTAATAACATTAAAAATATTTTCAAAACCAGAAACTTTAATCTGCTGTATAAAAAGCTTCGGCTTTTTAGTGTTCGGCTAGTAATGGAGCCACTGTAAGGGCTGTTGTGCTTAGATTTGAATATAATGATAAATCATTGCATACGAAAAACAATTTTAAACAAAGACAGTTGTAGTCAGCCTTTATTTCTAAGGATAAATTCTAAAATTCAACTTCAAGATAGTTTATTTTTTGATACAGTATGTTCAACTTATTTATATCCATTAAAAAAAATTCACATTCAATTTACTAACTATTACACAATCACACTTTATATTATATTGAAACAATAACTAAAATCAATATTTTTCATTTAAATAGACATGCACTATTTTCAAGATTAGAATTTTTTCTATTTTTTCTAAAAGGAAACATTAATAATATATTGTATGTGATTTTAGAATGTTGTTTAACTAATTTACCAAAGACTTTGTCTCAAAATGTCAAGCTATAGCTATTAAATGAAATAAATATATAAATCTACTATGAAATAATTTTCGATTTTTCGGGAATTTCACACGTTTTGCCAACATTTAAACTTAAAACCGTTAAATTGAATTTATATATTTATAGAATTTTTAATTCGACATAATTACAATTTATAGAATTTATAAGAAATTTCGTGTAACAATTTTAAACTTTTTGCGTAATATAACAATTTTTATTAGCATTTATAGAAGAAAAAAACTAAAGTATTTGAAAATTTCAAAGACCTATAAATAGCTTATAATTGCTTTTAAAAGTTTGAAAATTTCCATTATGTATTGTAATTGATAATTTAAATGATAACTACATGTTTCAAGTTTTCATGACTAAGCGAGGACGTAGTGCCTATGGATATATGGTGCTTCGGTCTTATTAACATCTATACATTATCATTATTAGAGACAAGAAAATATGAATAAACATGTTACAATATATGAGTATAATGCTTATTAAATACGAGTATGTAACATATAATAGGTATTTTACCATATACGTAAATTATTATAATTGGCTAATAATAAATAATTAATCAATTATTGTCATTTATTATTATAATTAGGTACTATAGCATTAATAATAAAAGTAATAAAAAAATAGCTGTGCTTTGGTCACGCGTTTTCCTTAAACCACCACAGAATATGCAAGAATTAACAACATAATAATAATATCGACGTCATTTAAATATTAGAACTTTTCAGGAAAAAAAAAATACCTACATTAACTAATATAATTACGTTATATACAACAAAAGATATGCATAAGTATGATAACAATTAAAAGAGATCTCAAAGAAAATATAAATTCAGAACATTATAGATTACTATAATAATATAGTTTTTTTAAAAATTTCTTATTAGAATAAAATATTTACAATTTGTATTCAAAATGATATAATAAATAGGTACATTTGAAATATAATATAGGTACTAGGCGGGTGACAAGATAGAAAGAGGCATCCATTGACAATAATAATTCTTTATATTTTCTTTAATCAACTTTATTAACTTATTTATTAAGTTTATTAATTAATTATTTATTTATTCATTTACTTAATTAATAATTTAACTATGGCTAGCTAAGTAGGAAAATCTGTAGGCAAGTTTCGTTTAAACTTTAAACGAAGAACGGAATTGTCAAGCATAG
This sequence comes from Diuraphis noxia, assembly GCF_037042655.1. Classification (NCBI taxonomy): domain Eukaryota; kingdom Metazoa; phylum Arthropoda; class Insecta; order Hemiptera; family Aphididae; genus Diuraphis; species Diuraphis noxia. Next base: position 13,493,468 of record NW_028301714.1, on the reverse strand, counting down.
TAGAGACTACAGGACAAGTAATAGGTTGGACATTAATGGGTTGGGGTGGTTGTGAGTGTGTGAGTGGAAGTTTGAATAATAAATGCAGTCAAAAGTTAGTATAGTGAAGATATTAAGGTCATTGTGTAGCGTAAGTTTAAGACTTAAGTAAATTGACTGAAATGATTAAAAACTATTTAGGCTTAAAGTCTTGACAGAACCCAAAAAGTTGAATACCATATAATGGTACGAATAGTTTGTTTGCACATCAGAAGTTTGTTTCCGAGTGAAATATTTGATCTAAGAACTAAGAATATTCCTAAATTTGTAAAGTTTGAGGTTTAATGATTTTCTTTTGATTTTTAATATATAAAATAATAATAATCACCAAAATATAACATATTCTGTATGATATGTACACCCAATAGGTAGGTACTTACATAGTGTCATACTTTAATATATGCGTATTACGTTTTGCAAAAATATTATACATTGGCATGGTCCATATAAAATATATAATGATAATTCTGGAAAAAAAGTCATAGCTATAACATAACAGTAATAACACTATATCGGTATAATATTAAACTATGGCATTTATTATACGTTAGTAAAGAAATGTACATATTCTGAGAATTATTGTAAAATACATATTATACTAAAGTTGTCATAATTAGAGAACGTATATTGGTTACTGCGTCATTATAGTTTCTTCGGAATGATCATAATAACATTAAAAGGATTTTGTGAGAAGTATTTCAATACATTTAAAAGATACATTTAAGACTGTAAGCTATTGACGACAATTTATGAATTTGATACTTCCTAAATAATTGGCAAATTACCATGATTTCGATAAATTTTGTCAAATTTGAATCATCAAACGTTATTTACCAACATAGTTTTGGTAGTATTTTAAAATTATTATAAGTACCTAACTACCTACTTGTATAAGTATTATAGGTACAATTTATGATGACTCTCGTATAATATTTTCGCGAAAATAAAATGTTTTATTACCATTCATGGAAAACAAAATGAAATAATCGAACGTTTCAAATGCTTATATTAAATAAAATATAAAAAGCTTGAAACTATCCTAAAATATTTGAAAATATCAATGCGTGCATGGTAAACAATAATATAAGTAATAGTCGAATGTTTCAAGTTTCAAACAAATTTGAATACGATAACATTTATATAAAAAAAAAAACTTGTTACTTAGTATATAAACCAATGTGAATTTTTTAAAATGTAAATAATTTTTGGAATAATTAGTATTCTACGATGAATGTATTGATTTTACAATGATGTGTGTGTTTTTTTTTATGTTTGTTTTTATGTCTGTTTACAGCATATCTAGTCGAAATAATGCTTCAATTTCAAACTTTGGGGGTGGTTTCCGATGTAAAAGTGAATATCCTTGGTGCATTATTGAGGTTAAAAGTAAACATTTTCCAACAGTTTTCAAAAAGATGACAGAAAAACGGGAATTTTTACGCAAAACCAGTTTTCGACCAAATCGATATTTTTAATGGTTGTAATTCAAAAACTAATCATTTTAAATACATGAAATTTTCACCAAATGTTAAAGTTAGTGATATCTATATACAGTTTCGACTTTTTTTGAGTTATTTATAGACCACTAATATTTTCGATTTTTTTGAGAATAAGTGTCAGTAAAAAAATGTTGGACAAGGCTCCTAACATATTTTTACAATAGCAGTTGAAAAATAAAAGAAATACATACTCACAATTTTTATTTACAAGCGTTCAAATTTTGAATTTTGACAACATACGTAAAAATCACAGCAATTCACAAATTATTTAATGCTAGAAATTCATAAAAAATTTTCGTTTTATATCTAAGATTTGAAAATTTTATATAAGGCTCCTAACATATTTTTACAATAGCAGGTGAAATACAAAAGAAATTTATTTGCACAATTTTTTTTTTACAAGCATTCAAAGTTTGAATTTTAACAACATATGTAAAAATCACGAAAATAACGAAAATTCGCAAATTATTTTAAACTATAAATTATTAAAAAATTGTCTTTTTAAATCTAAGATTTGAAAATTTTTAATAATCTATAATATATCCTAGACAGATAAACCGTCTTCACTCAGAATCGTTTTTCGTATACAATGATATAATATCATTTGATTCAAATTTAATTCCATCCATTACAGTAACCCACTTGTAACCTACTGTACAGCAGAGCGACATCCACGACTTACCCGCCTTTTTTTTTATATAAATGTTTTATTAAATTTCTCTCTTTCTCTGTCTCTCTTTCTTTTATTCTTTGACTTTCAATGATTATTGATGGACTATGTTTTTATGTCTTTCTTAAAGTGTTGTCCTCAAAATTCTTGCTCTACGTTTATTTCATATTTTTATTCTACTAAAAATGTTCACTCGATCTAAAACTTGAAAGTTTACCAAAATTTTGAGTTAGAAATTCATAAAATGTTTTCTATTTATATCTAAGATTTTAATACATCCCAAGTTTTTGTTGAGTCAAACAGCTTGAAAATGTAATACAAGGTTCCTCATATACGTCATTATAATAACAGTTGAGAAATATAAATTATCTATTGATTCAGTTATTTTTTAAGTATCTAAAATTCAAGTTATCACAAAATTCGATAGAATTCTAAAAATATACAAATTAGTTTGTAGTTAACAATGTTCAACTTTCATAACGAATGGTTGAAAATAAATCAAGGGCCCTCAAAAATAGTTTATGATGTAACCAAAAACTAAAACTAACTGGGCATTAAACAAACGAATTAATAATCATATGGAATTGGTATTTTTAATGAGCTACGGAGTGCACAGTGTTTAGCTAGTGTTATAATAACGAAACGACATTACGTTCCATACAAGCACAACAATAATTTTGCAAGATGGAGACTATAATATTAATAATAATAATACCCAATAAACTTTGCTGGTTGCGTTTTTCGGACAAATCTTGGAATTCGTTGAATAGGAACGGAGGACAATCGTGACGATTAACCGCTTACCGCGATATAACAACGTGAGATGAAAATATTATTATAATAATTAATAACATTTATTGATCGAGTAGGTATTTGAGGTTACCTGTACTACGCATTCATTCATTGTAAAAGATTATTTAGTGTATTGTTATTATCCATACAATTATTATCATTATTATCGAGAGTCAATAAAACTTTGATGCCGTTTTTGGAATAAATACTAATCCTGTCAGATGTTGATCGAGTGTTTTCTTCTCCGCGGACAGTTTAAATATTCGTCGATATCGCACTACATACGAATTTATTATTATAATAGTATAATATATCAATATTATCACAAAACGAACCTATGTATCCCGATTGTCTAAATATTTATTTAATGCAACACAGGGTGATGATAGTTGTACAAGTACGTCACAAATGTTTCAACGATTCGACATTTTTTTGCTATAACATCATATCTCGTATATTTTACCTAATTGTCGACCCATGCATAAATGTTTAATCACATAAGATGTAAAATAATATTTTTGTTTTCTAAATTTAGATTGTACTGTTCTTTAACTGAACAAAATGGTTAATTTGATTCATAGAATAAGTATCCAAGTATATGTGCCAATATTATTGGTACTTTTTTTTTATTATTACAGCTTCAACATCAAGGTTATTAGCTTATTAATGATACTATACTATACTGATTATAAAAATAATATCAATAATATTTTATTAGAGTGGCTCAAGAAACTTGTTGCAAATTATATTTAATAGCTGAATAAAATTCTATTAAGCATTCAGTACCTATTAATAGTAATTTTATCTAAAAAAAACTTGATTTAAATATAATTTGTGTTTTTACTGATATTGGAAGAACGAAAGAGGAAAAAAATAACTAAAATAAAACAAGGAAAAAAGGAACAACAGAAATAAATACCAATGAAAATAGACAATAATATATTCAAATACCTATGGTTGAAATATGTTCTCTTTTTTGGTTTTTATTTTTAAAATAGTAATCTTTAGTATTCTAGGTTAGTCATTATAGTTTATTTTTTTAACATAATTTCCTAGTGGAAATGTCTATTATCCTTGTTCTTTCTTACTGCAATGAAGTGTTTCTTCATAACATATTTTATCATCACCTTTATTATAGATTTTGAATTTGAATTTCTAAAAACCAACATTATTACCTACACCAACTTAGGAAGAACAATATGACGTATCACATTAATTACTAATCCATTGATGACTGACAACTGGCTAAAATAATTACACAAATTAATATAAATATTATAAACAATGAAAGGAAGTATGAAAAGTTGTTGATAGGAAATTCCCAGTAATAAAAATGTAATATAATACGTTATATACGTCCATGGAATATTTGTTGGATTTAATAAAAAATATATATTTTCTCTGGATACAAAAATACTTCACATATGCTAATTTTTTATACGTAGTTTCATTTATTTCTTATTTTTAGTTTTATTATAGCTGTATCTCATTACCTATTTACTAATTTTGTAATCTTTAATGATGTAACGAATTATAAAAATGGGTATGTGTAGCAACCACTTAGGTTTAATCATATCTTTATAATTATGTTAGGCTCTCGGATTGTAAATAAATAAATAAATATAATTTTTTCGTCGATTTGAAAAGAACGGAATCATATTTTAATTATATTTTATTCGAATATCATGATATGTATAAATTTAGAATTTAATAATTTTGTGTTTGAACATCTTAAATAAATATTAATCGTGCCTGGGTCTTTATCTTATCTAGTAAAGAGATAAAAAATAAAAATATAATGCATCTATAGGTCACGTATAATTTACAATAATTAATATTAATATTATTACATAATACACGCTATATTTTCCTCTGAACTGAGATTGGTGAAGTGTGTAATAATATTCAAACTGGTTAATATATTATATTCTTTAGTGGCATACGATCCGTCCGTTGTATATATTTTAGTGTGCTCCTTTTTTTCTTTACGAGACTAGCCGCAGTGTTCCAACGATAGTGACCACGCGTGCATCACAATGATAATGTAGTTTATATAACAATAATATTAATACACCAAACTGGTTAATATTATTCAGTGATATTTTTGTATTGTACAGAGTTTTCTATTGGTGTTGGTTTTGATCATCAATTATTAGTATTGTACTGCTTAATTGTATTAATAATAGGTGGCTACCTACTCGATAAAACCTACCTATTAAACTGGTCGAGCAATATTGGAATAACATCATAAACGGTGTAATCAGCGATTAACACATTTTACCTGAAGGTATTTATTATGTTACACGATTTTTATTATTAACATTATTTGCACGTAATAATTATAATGTATAATTAGATAAAAAAACATATGAATATGTAAGTCCCCGAGCAGTCCCATATACCTCCCACGTATGTACCTATAAATATTGGTATTATCAGTAAACGATGACGGCGCCGCAAAAGCAATGCGAAAGCAGTTTCCGCGGCGTCGTCGGATAAAAACTGGAGAAAAAAAGGTAGGTACGCAAAAAACATAAAAATCAATGAATCGAAGTTAATTGTGATTTTGAGCAGTGTTAATTGTTACAGACCACAAAAATTCATCGTCCATTACCGAAATTATAGTAGCGTCTTAGATTTTGGTTCAAAAATCTATCGGGAATAGCACCCATTTATGTGTAAAAATGTATAATAATATGCTTCAACCGGTTGTATGTTTCAGTATGGTATCCATTGATTAGTTTAGACTTTTAGGGACTATTGGGATTATTAGCATAGGTTTTTAATTTTTCAAAATGTCGATAAATATATTTATTCACCCGCAAATATACAATATTATACAAACAACTGATAATGGACATACTAATATAAGATATTATAATATTTAATCATTAGTTTTTTCAAGCAGGTGACATAAAATGATGTATCAATATCCAATAAGCAATAATAAATTAAGTGTTAGGTACTATCCATTTCTATATTTTATTTTTAAATTGATTACTGTTAAAATCTATTTAAAATTTTTTTTTCATCATTATTATACTCATTGGTCATCAGTCATCACAGATACGTTTTTATCTTAACTATTCTGCGATTATAATATGCCGTTTTAGATTTATAACAGCATTTAGGCACAATTCGGATTTTCTGACAGCTTCGATTGTACCATTTATTTAATTAATCATCTAGTTTGTAATAATCCCATTGATAAGTAAATATATAGTAAAGATAATATTATTAGTACGATATTTTATACAATTCTTTCATTTATTTATTAGGATTTTTAATATATATATATTTTTTTTTTATATGCAATATATATTATGATAGTTACTGTTACAATGGCACAATAGATCATCACATTAGATTTATATGCACTATCAAACGTGCATGATAGTTTAAGTTATCGTGGATTTTGGGACTTAAATCTCATCTAAAATATTTTTAAAATATAGATATCAGTCTAGATTTCTAGAGCTTGGATGTTAACGACCAAAATGTCATTCCAAATTTCCAATCGCTTGACGTTCAATGTTCATATTTCAATATTTGAAAGAATGTATCATAACATTCATAACAGAATGTAATTTAATATGCAATGACAAATAATAAATAATTACTAATAATTAATTTCAATCACTTTCTGATTTTATGTAAAAAATATTTAAAATTATACTGAGATAAAAAAAAACCCGTTTTGCATAATATTTGAATGTTTTAATAAATAAAATGCATATTTTAAATTTTTGTTGCATATCAATCATTGTCTAACTAATAACACTTTTTCAACAACCCCAAGTTTCCAATTTTTTAAAACAACTGATAAATTGTTATAATGCACTGATACATTTTATAGCGATATTTAAAGATTTAATAAATCAAAAAAATATATTAATCAACGTATCTGCGTCGAAATTAAATGTTCTAACAAATTGCATCATACTTATTCAATTACTTTGTAAGAAAATCTATCTGATAAATATTTAACTAAAAACTCTTAATTATTTTACATACAGTTAAGGTTTTTTACCACTAATCACCTTTCATAAAAATATATGTAAGTATGCAAATGTATGTATTACACCAGGCTTTAAGTTAAGTACGCCACCGAGTAAATTATTGGCTGTAAGCCTGTAACTTAAGTATCTAAGTAGGTAATAATAAATAGTTATATATTTTATGATAGTTTCATGAAATTATGTGATATGGTTCATTATAATTAATCTACTGAAAATAATTTTTTACAGCAGACGATTCAAAATAAAATATACAAAGTCCCGTCAAACTTCAATAAATATCTTATTTTCTATGTTAACAGATTTTAGGATTGTAACAAAAAAATATATCAAGTATGGTTAAAAAATGATTGTTTTTCATGTTAATTTTGAACAAATCGATTAATTTGTATAATATTACACATGATATAATTTAGTTACACCATTTAAACTCAAGTGTGTAAAATAATATTGGTAATAATTATTAATGGCAGTACAAACAAAATATAAATAACTATAGTCATAAAATTATTATAATTTAAAAAAAGCAAGTAAGTGGGTATCGCTCTGCTGTACATTAGGGGGTGGGGTGGATCTGACTAGGGTAGGTTAAATTTGAATGCAATGATAGGTATCATTGTATACGAAAAACGATTCTGAACGGAGACGGTTTATCTGTCTAGGATATATTATAGATTATTAAAAATTTTCAAATCTTAGATCTAAAAAGAAAAACTTTTATGAATTTCTACCTAACATGATTTGAACATTGCCGTAATTTTTACGTATTAAGTCAATATTTGAACTTCAAATGCTAATAAAAAAAAAAATTGTGCCTATGTATTCTTATAATTTTTAAATGCTATAAGAATCACTTATGAGAAACTTTGTATTAAATTTTCAAGTATTTTGATAGGGCCGAAAAAAATTTATCGACACTTCAAAAAAAATTTTCAGAAAAATTGAAAATTTCAGTTGTCTATAAATATCTCAAAAAAGTCAAAATATTTTGAAAATTAAATCATGTAAAGAAAATGCCAATCTAAATAACTGATACAATTTCAAGTATCTACGACTTATACTTTTTGAATAATTACAAATATTTAAAATCGTTTGAGGATAAATCGTTATTGTTACGCTTTTTCGTAAAAATTTAAAATTCAAACGCACTTAAAATTGTTTCTATAATGATGCTTCGAGTTTTCTCTATAGCTAATTGAAGGAAAACTTATGGAAAACTTAGTGTTGTATTTTTAATCCTTAGTTATAAACGCAAAAAAATTTATGATTTTTCAACTTCAAAATTACTTGCAAATATTCGCGTTTTCGACAGATTTCGTAAAAATTTTAACTATAAACGCTTATAAAAAAAATTCTAACTAACGATTTTTAATTTTTTTTTAGCTACAATAAGAACAACTCATAAGGAACCTTGTATTCAATTTTCAAGTTTTTTTGGTCGTCCAACATTTTTTTACCGGCACATCAAAAAAAAATTGAAAATGTCAGTGGCCTATAAATAACTCAAAAAAAGTCAAAAATTTGTGAAAATTAAACTATATATAGATAACACTAAAATAAACATTTGGTGAAAATTTCAAGTATTTACAATGAGTAGTTTTTGAATTACAACCATATAAAAAAATAAATTTGGTCGAAAACTGGTTTTGCGTAAAAATTCCCGTTTTTCTGTTATTTTTTTTTTATTTATCTAAATTTTTTTGAAAACTATTGGAAAATGTTTACTTTTGACCTTTATAATGCACCAATGGTATTCACTTTTACATCGGAAACCTCCCCAAAGTTTGAAATTGAAGCATTATTTCGACTAGTTATGCTGTACACAGACACACACAAAAAAAAAAAAAAAAAACACACACATCATTGTAAAATCAATATATTCATCACTTCGTTCAGAATCTAATATTAATATTAAGCAAACAAAAAATCGAATATAATTCTATATGTATGTTAAATATTCTGCTGACAGGTGTACACGCACTCTTTTTATTTTTATATTATCCAATCATCAGACATTCAGACATCAATGTCTTGATATTATAATCGTATAATATCCTTACGATATATTTTAACGTATACTATCTAATAATTATCTATTATAATAATATGTGTTATGCAATGATTATATGGACTTACATTAATTTTTACAATATACCTAACTCTAAAGACAAACTGGTAGAAAAAGTAATTAGAGAGTACGATGTGAACCGCAATTCACTTTATTAATCTTGGAATGCATACATCAATAAATTGTGGTTTCAGCAGTTCAGCTATTTCAAGTACTTGTTTTTCATCTTTCGTGGTACATTGGTATCGGTTACAATATTGTCTTACACTACAGTATGCAGAATACTGCTGTTTTGTTCAACGAGATTTACTACTTCAATAGTTTTATCGAATATTATCACTTGAGCTTAGAAAGCTTGCAGTTTAATATCAAGACACAAAATATATACAGACTCCATTATTCCATTATTTGTTATTGTGCATCATTCTTATATAATATATTCATGTATATATCATATCATATATTTATTTTATTTTATTTTATTTTATTTTATTCTATATTATGTTATTCGTCGCAAGCAGAGCTTAGAGTCATTCTCATATAGCTCTTTGTGTTATAAGTATATAATAACTCACAACATCAAATTTGTGATTTTAGATTCTGAGCTTATTGATTTTAGTATGATGTCAGTTTTTTTTGTCAGAAGACACTATTTCTAGTGAAAAAAAAAACGAATTAAAAATTGTAAGTTTTTGGTCAAAAATCTAGTCAAAAACCGAAAAATAATAATACAGGGTTTGTCATAAGTTATTAATTTAACAGTTTAAAAATATCGAAAATACATGTTCCAATATTTTCACAATTTGGTTCATAATACTATAATATTTATTATTTATGAATTTTGATTTTTTTTCGTTTTATATAATTTTATATTTATATTTTGCGTATTCTTATACCTAGTTAATTGTATACATATAGTTCACCATCACATACAATAAAGCTTAATCAAATTATACATTGCACTCTAAATAAACTAAACACACATAATCAAAATCGAATTAACAACAAACGAATCTGTCCAACCACAAAATATAAAGTACCCACATGAATAGTTTAATTAGTTTAAATCCAAATGATTACGATGCAAAGTCTAAGGTATGATACGCAATCTAACAATACGTGTACATTAAAACGAAATTCGAACGTCATATTATACTCATATTATATTGTAGCGTTATCAGAGTCTTGGCAAGTAGATTGCAATTAAATACTGTTTTATACTTGTAGGTATATGCAATATTATATTATTATGTACCAAGTCTAATTTGCTTATTTGACACTGTACCTACGCTATATAAACGGCAATACACAACACACACGTCCAAACAATCAACATGTGATAAACGACTAATCAATGGTTTTCTTAAATAATTAAACGTAGCAGTCAATATTATAACATAATTTAATAAAAGTCGATTTAAAGGAGACCGCATCAGGCAACATACAAAAAATCGTTATTATACTTGATCGCCCGTCGAAACTGTGGAGTTTTAGTTTGGTAAATTTTGATTTTGAAAACGGATTTTGTTTCGTTATTAAGTTTATTCACGTTGTATCGGAACAATGTTCGTTTTTGTTTTTAACTAAACGCAAAAACGGTATTATAATATATTTTTTTATTTCTATATCATAACAGTTTTTGGAATATTATAATTTGCTCATCAAGGTAAAACACAGTAAATGTGTTGATGAATAAAAATAAAAATCCATTCTACCTTAATTAAACAGTTTTTAAAGGTGGTTTGGTGATTTAGTATATTTCCTATCATTTTTAGTAATTTGAAAATATTGTCCATAATATTGTTTGTCATTCGCTTGCGCGGACGGAAGAGCACCGATTAAAAATAAAACATTCATACGCGATAGGTGAGTTGATTCCCGAGACCTATTTTATGTATTAGTTGATTTCCGGGTCATTATTAGGTACCTAGGTATGAGTTGTTGTATAATCTCATTACCTGCAGATACCAATTTATAAAAACAACGTGATAGACATTTTTACCAAATTACTAATTTTTTTACTAAATTACTAAATTTTTTTGTATTTTTTTAACCTAATTACTAAAATTTTTTACAAAAAATAATTAATAAATAAAAATTGAATAATTTTCAAAATATGAAAAAACAAAAAAAAAAAACAAAATTTTTGAGAAACTTGTCGGCCAACCTCTTTGTGGTGTTTCTTGAGTTATGCTAATAGGCTAAAAATATTACTAAACATTGAAAAAAATATATAATGACCCGAGAATCAATTCATACGTACCTCTTAATCCATCCGGGAATCAACTCCTATTACGCAGCCCAATCATTCAGATGAGCGCTGTATTCCTATCACAACTTTCTACATTCAACAAACACCTTAAATCGGACACACACCAATTTATGTTAGTTCACTTGTCACACATTGACGAGTCACAAAAATAACAACATATTGATTTGACTATATTTGTCTACTAAAAACACAGTTGGCTAAATATCGAAGTTTGAATAAATGACCCCCCGGCTATTCCCTATTATAAATATAATGACTAATTAATGTTCATTTTCAAAATTAAAATCCATCGAATCCAATTTCATCAATCAATCAATTTTGTCTAATTTTTTTACATTTTTTTTCATTTGAATAACATGTCATATATTTTATAAAATCTATGTCTTAGGCATGTGCCTGCGCGTATACAAATCCATTATATACAGCTGGTGGCAAGAAGCTATCGGTGTCTGATACTCGATAACGAATTTTACAAATTACACACACCTAAATCCATCTACTTCTCACATAAGTGGCACAGATCAAATATAAACGCTTTCATTGTTTGGATATTACTCCTTGAAACGTTTCACGCTCCAGTCCTCTTAATGGCTTAATAATTAGATGTTTGAGCTGGTTGTTGTATATTTTTTGACTCTTTGTTATTTGTTATAAATTAATCTGTGTTCCTTAAAAACTTGATTTATGTATTGATTATCAGTTATGACTTAGAGTTGATTTATGTAAAATTGTAATTTGTAGATATTAGTGGTTCATGGAATAATTATTCTTACTAGGACAAACTAGGTTAGACACTTTGTATTTAAGAATGTTTTTATGTTTCAGACTATATTCCAAGAGACTTAGAACAAGAACATAAACATTCTAAACACGTTGTGACTGTCAGCGAAAACATTATATATATGTATATATGAAAAGATCGATATGAATAAAAAGACGTTCAGAGAAAATGAAAGACTTATCGGAACAAACGAGGCAGAGAAGGCAAAATCTTGTCGCAGACAACTGTCAGCGTGCTTTCTAGGTAACATTTTAAAACAGTTCGACTAACTCATATAATATTCTAGTTAATATTTTTGAGAAAAAAAATACCTTACTGAAAGTTTTTTTTTACTCGTTTGTCTATTTTCTAAAAACAGACGATAGTGCACAACAAAATATGTAATCAATTAAAATATAAGGTATGTGTTCTCAAACTCTTCAACTCCTCAAATACCTTACACTTAAAGAAGTCTCGAGTTCGAAAAAAATTGGGTTTGAATTCAAACTCAAACTTTTCAAATATCTAAAATAGTAACTATTAGCGTAAACGCAGTGTTAAAGTGTAATAGCATCAGAGATATTTGGATTATTTTTTGTCAAGTGTTCGTATGTTGTAATTTTGGACCATATAATATCTTTTTCACTCAAAATGAGTACCCATAACAAAATCTAACTATTTTTATTTATTTTTTATTTGTTTAAACATTTTAAATTAAACTCTTAAAAACATTTAAAGTCAACGTTTAATTTCTACTGCTATATTTATTTAATATATTTTATAAATTCTAAAAAGTTTGAAAGTTTGGATAAGATTAAGAGAAAAAGTCAGCGGACTATTTGTTTTCTCTTTCTGACTTATGTACAACATACCAAATTTACGTTTAGCAAAACCAACCGTGTACTATTATTTTTAATATTAGAGTGAATTAATCTATCATCAAACTCTAAGTTAAGAACATACTATACCTGTATCCATACGTTGGCTTTGTTTATGATATACCTACCTGTTTTAATGTTTATAAAAGTTATGAGGGTGTAAGTTGTTATAATTATTACATCTTCTTATGTTTGAGTATTTTAAAATACAAGTTTGACCCATCCCCAATTAAAACCATTGCAGAAATATTGTACCTACGTTTTAAATTGTTTACATTGTGTGCAGCCTCGTTGATGTCACTGTCGGCGGGCACAGTCATCGCGGGATGGTCTCCCACCGAAGGAAGTATCAAAGAAAATGATTTGAAGAAGTGGTCCACCGAACAGGAATCGTGGATCATATCGATTTACGTGTTAGGTGCGCTGCTTGGAGCATTACCCGCCGGCTTTTTGGGTCAAAAGTATGGTCGAAAGTCGCTGCTGCTCTGGCTGGCCGGCCCCATGATAGTCGGATGGATATTGTGTCTGTTGCGGTTGGAGAGCGTGAGTATGACATACATTATAGATAATCATTTTGTCGAAGGAAAATTATATACCCTAAAGAACTACCGTGGCTGATTTGAAAACTTGTAGGTCTCGGTATGACGCACGAAGTTATCTGCAGTGTGTGTCTAATGTAATGTATTTTTAACGGAGACATTTTTCATAGTCAATATTTTTACAGAACCTAACCACCCGCAAGTGTATCAAACATTATTTATACATTAGCGAACGTTATCGCATTTCGTAATTTAGTTTCGTGCTTAAACTAGATTAAAAGCAGTACTTATATGATATAGGTACTTAGTCCCGACGACAGTGTACGGTATTTTTTTTTTTTTTTTATTTATATTAAGCCTCGGCGTCAAAGGCCATTGGCGTTGGTTTACAATAGGTTAATAATATATATACAATTATTTACAGGTTATATACAATTTATAAGCTTGGACTTAATTATAAATGTTATCAAATTATTAATATTGTTTGGGTGCAGGGCTTCTGATAAAATGTTGGATACACCTGCTTCCCGTTTGTCCGTTTCGTATATGCGGCATTCGGATATGATGTGTTTAATTGTGAGAGGAATACCACAACTGGCACAAATGGTGTCTTCCTTTTTTATCAGATATTGGTGTGTTAGCCATGTGTGACCTATTCGCATTCTGTTTATTGCGGTTTCTATTTTCCTTGAGGAGTCCGACAGGTAGGGCCATGGATGTATGGAATTTTTAATTTAATTTAATTTTGTGGAACCTTTTTTCCATGTCCGTAGCCATATTATGTTATTAGAAATTGTTTTTATTATGGATTTAGCGTCGTGTAGGGTGAAACAGTTGAGTCTAATCGCATCTGGGGATGTTATTGCATGGCGTGCTTTCTCGTCGGCTGGTGTACGGTATTGTTCTCGAGTTTATTATGCATATGAATAAAAAATATTTTGGCGTTATCATGATAACATAAATGACGAGGTTCGTGGTTAACATGGTTATTTTATTCTAATGGAAAAATATCTAATATATTATCATATACTTAATATGGATTGAATTACATAATTGACGCACTTGCAATTATTACAACGCAGTCGAATAGCGCGTTTTTTTCTTAGACATTTGGTATTCATAATTACCTACTAATTTCAGTAATCGTTTTACACCGTCATAATCATTATAACGTTTTGCCTATACCAATAAATAATTTAACTATACCTATCAATATAATTTCATACGAGCAGTAATATCTATGATTTTTACGGTATACCTATATGAAAAAAAAATCACCCAGAATAATGGTAATACAATATGTAGATGCAAATCATTATGTTAATTCATTTCCAACACGCAATAATATATATAGTATATCCCGAATATTGAAATATCGAGTCGAACCTATTTTGACGACCGCTTGTTGACGTCCACGGTTATCGCTTTTCTACGTATCATAATAAAATGTACTTTTACCTAAACCTCATTTTTGTTCCGTTTAGTGTTGATAATTACGACGTAATATTTATTTTTATTTTTTTTTTTTATTATCCCGCGGCAACTAAGGCCATTGGGAATGGGGTAGTACTGTAGGTTTTATGAAACGGTAGGATGGTTATCCACGTGGGTGAGAATTTTGGCAGAATTTCTATTGGGGCATCCGTAAGTTTCTGCCATGCCCCGGAGTGGGGGATGGCGGCACTAGTTCTCCGGACACCGTGACTTGCCCGGAGAAATATGTCGCCCGATGGTCGAGGATCGAACCCGGACCGGCTGAGCCACAGCCGACGCGTTAGACCGCTCGGCCACCTCGTCCCCCACGACGTAATATATATACATACCTACTGCATGTTAATCGATTCACGTGCCGTTTTATTTCAAAAATCAATGTATTCATGTTGTATACGGGTTGGTGCAATAGACGAGACTTTATCGATAAAAAATGATTTTACGTAAATTTTACTCACCTATTTCCAGTTTAAATACCAATATCTACTGCTTATTCGTTTTTCACAATAATTCGTTCACAGAATTCTTATATAAATTACGTCGTTCATATAGAGATTTTACCCGATGATATCAATATGTTACTGTGAAATACATTTAAATACGCTTGTTATTTTAAATGGCAAGTACTTTATAATGATTATTTGAGGATCGTCCGTCGTTGCAACCCAAGAATTAATAATGTTAACTTCACATATTTTCAAAGATTTTTATAACACTTTTGTAGCATTGTAGCACGACTACGATGGGCATCGATCGTCTGATATAAGTATTGTAAATTACGGTACAGCCTGTAATATGTAATAAAAAACCGAGATAACCGTCCGCGAGAAAACTGCACCCGCGCCTGAAATATTTGCAATGATTTTTCGCCTTGGCCCAAACGCGCGATGATCACAACAACCACGACAACTATGACAACGACAACGACAAATATATGCAAATCGCGTGTACGATGTGTTCGCAGATGTTCCTGGAGTGCTTGGGACGGTTCATGTGCGGTATATCGGTGGGCGCGACCACCGTGGCCGTGCCGCTTTACGCCAGCGAGGTGTCGTCGGACATGTTGCGTGGCCGCACGGGGGTGTTTCTGGACTTCATGCTGTGCGCCGGCATACTGTACGGCTACGTGGCCAGGACGGTGTTGCTGGGAGTGCGACAGTTCTGTCTGGCGTGTACCGCCGTGCCGATTATGTTTGTCGTGCTGTTCTCGTACATGCCCGAGTCGCCCGTCTACCTGTACAACGTCGGCCGGTATGAACAAGCGGCATCGGAGCTGAGGTCAGTTTTTTCTTTTTTATCGTACTTTATAATATAGGTAATGCAATAAATTATCTATTTTAATTGAATCCAACCGAGTGAATACAATTTTTTAGAACTCACTCGTCTCTATAAGCTAGTCGGGTTTTAGTGATGTTGACTGTATCTCATTTTCGTATATTTGAATTTTTTTTTTTATCATATTTTTATCGTGGAGATCTTTTATAACTATTGAGAGTTTGAAGTTTTACAAGCGAAGCACTAGATCACAATTTTTAGGGATAATGCTTGCTATTTTTTACTGTTGCAGATCATCTAAATTTTTAAATGTGAATGCTTATCAGTTATTTACGATATATACATAGATATTATAGTGATTCAGAGTATGATATTAAATTAAACCTTTTTTTCTACAGTTAACATGATAATAATTTAATAAACCCAAACTGATATAAATTCAAAAAACTGGGTATTTATACATCAGAATTATCAGATTACCTGTAAGCCATTATTCATTCAAAACAAATTTTTAATTAAGGCTAGAGTAAGTTAAAACAATTTAAAACATTATTTTGAATTTACTTAATTGTGGTGTTTGTTGCTTACATTTCAGATGGTTAAGGGGCAGGCGGTTCAATGTCAAAAATGAGTTCGATAAAATAGAGACATCCAAGTGCCACGACGATGAGTTGTTTGAACGTGGTGGAAATATGAGTGCCGAAAACAAGTAAAATAATATTTTTTTACGATTTACGTTTACTAATATTGTATTAAAGTTTATCAATAACGCGATGTTGCCTGTTCTTGTTGTAAACCAATGCTGAACAATACACATTTCAGTATTGTACGATAACAATTTGAACCAAACTCTCGATGAATGACTCGATAAGCACAATAACTGGCATTCAATTAAAACTATTAACTATCCAATATTTCTAAAACCCTTAAGAAGTTTAATAATAATATCAAATTTCTAAAATGACAGACCTAATATTTTATGACTATATACACATTAAGCAGCCATGAAAACTGCTCTTACACAGTGATTGAAAAAAAATAACATTTTTTCATAAACACATTTTTATTACATAAATATGTAAAAAGTCAGATGTGTTCTCTAATAATATTTAGCCTAGCCTATCATATACCAAAACTATAAAAGTATTACTATTAATTGTCCACTTCTTAAAAATAAATACATTTGTGAATGTGGTAAATGGTAATTAAAAAGATAACTTTTAACTTAAGTTATTATGTTTTTGAAAATGTCTAACTATAATTTAGTTATTTAAGTTAATTTATATTTCAAAACCAATATCAATCAAGCTTTGTTATTTTTTTTTTTTTATTAGATAATTAACTTAAATTTAAAAAAAAAAAAAAAACAGTTTACTTACTTACCTTTGATTACATTACGCAGTCACCGATCGAACGATCGAGCAATGTGAACGAGGTTCATGTTTTTTACAATAATCTAAAACATGATTTTTAAATGTTTTTAGAAAATTTTTAACTAGAGTGACGGTCATTTCTTTTGGCCTGGTGCTCGTACAACGAATGTCCGGCGCCGGTGGTGTGATCCAATACTCTTCCACATTATTCAAAATATCCGGATCCACCATCGACCCGAACACTGCGTGCATCATAGTGGGTACATTCCAACTAATCGCTTCCGGAGTGTCGTTCCTGTTCATCGACAAGGTCGGGCGGAGGACTCTGTTGTTGATTTCGTCCGCGATCATTACCGCATGTCTCGTTCTTTTGGTTGCTTACTTCAGCCTCATAGAAAACAGTGAGTAAAACATTTTGTTGCGGTTAATTCGTTATAAGTTTATAACGACGCGGGGTGCCGTCACTGGGCGACTTCCCCTTCCTGCCAATCAATCACCATCACATTTACCTATTGTATAACTGTAAATACAGATTGTAAATATGTTTCATCAAATAAATAAAAATATTATAAGCGAAAAAAGTTTATAACAAAATGTGGCTGGTATTGTAATATTTAAAACTACACGTCAAATCTGGAATCATAACCGGATGTTATGATTATCACATCGTATAATAACAATATGTTGACTTATTAAATTTTTGTTTTTTTGAAATATGGTAAAATCAGCTTATAATTTCCATTAAAAACGTTTATACTTACATGCTACACGTGTGTTGTGATTAATATCGTGAAAATAAAAATCATAAATAGTGCCTTCAGGATCTTTATACAAATTAGATTATTATTATTATGTATGCAGACACGCTTGTGGACTCGTCATGGAGGATGTCCTTGCTGCTCATTCTATGCGTGTTCATATCCGCCTTCCGGTTGGGCCTGGGACCCATCCCATGGTTCATAAGCACCGAGCTGTCACCGGCCTTGTACGGAGGTCGCATACAATCCATTGCCGCATCCTTTTCCTGGTCCCTGTCGTTCGTCATCATGAAAACGTTCAAGATCTTCGTCGAGGCGAACCCCGTGATGTTGTGGTGTTCGTTCGCCGCTTTCTCGGCCGCCGGGCTCCTGTTCGTGCTGTTCTACGTGCCCGAGACCAACAACAAGAGCCGCGAACAGATCCACCTCGAACTGATCCGTTAGTTCCACGTGACCTACAATGTTAACCACATCCGCCGCCGGACTTTTTAATATTATTTATACATTTCGCAAATCATCCCAACACGACGACCCACTATACAAGAGCGCAGAAATCTGCAACCGTTTTTTGGTCGATGGGTGGATCAGTGGATCGGAATGACGATAAATCCGAGCAGTCAAAATATTTTCACGATCTTTGGCGTAGCTATAGTACCGAGCTTGTAGAACGGTGTCATCATCCCTCACCGATGAGGACCTAAACCGCAGCTCGGGTATATTATTGCATGCCGTTTACCTACCGTATCTCACAGTCTATAATCGGAGTAAAACTATTTACTAAAATCTATTTATGTACTGTAAGATGCAATGCCTATTGTAATATAAAATAGCATTATAATACTTTGTATCGCTTTGGCTGAGATATGACGTGCTTTTTACCATTTTGATATCTGAGTTAGGTGTTCAGTGGTATTTATGATTTACGTAAGCAATACGTAAGTAGATTTTAATATATAATATTCGAAGCAATGTGAAATTCATAATAAACCTAGCCTTTATCAAAAATAAGTATCAATCTTAAAAAACGTCTTTGTGATCATATATAGACTTATTTTCAAATATTTTTAATATTATAAACGCATCATATTATATTATTATTGTGATTCTAAACCACAATTGACCTCGAAAATGATGAACTTTTGTATGTGCAATTATAATATTTACCTACCATCTGTAACCTATATCCTATTATTCCTATTTGTACGTGTTCAAAGATCAATATATGATTAGATACTATGTACATAATTATAAAATTCATAAATTCTTATAATACCTATATTGTAATACTCAATGGTCTCGATATGTATATGTATACCTACGATTAAGGCAAAATATTATGTATAATTTGTGTTGATTAAAATATAAATTATTATTATTGTTTCAAACCAATAATACTTATCGCTTTCATCCCGTTCATATTTTTTTGTGATATTTTAGTATTTTACATCATGTCTCCAAGGATTTTTATTGAACATGACGAAAAAACTACATTTATTATACATTTAGTAGTAACAAATTAACATTTCAAAATTTAAAATTTTCATTGACGGTATGTAATAGGATATTATTATATAAATATATAATCATCAAGAAACTAAAATGAACGGAGAATAATTACCGAACACACACGGTATTTATTCTTCCCATAATAATGAAGAAACAAAAAACACCATCGTATACGTACAAATGAAAACTCCGTAGTATATAATAACTAGGGAACGGATTTAAATGCTCTAAAAAACAAGAAAAATGCCTTAAAAAAATGCTTTAACATCAAAAAATGCCCTAAAAACTTTAAAAATGGGTTTATATTCAATAAAAACAAAATTTTTTTATTAGTATTTGAAACTTATAAAAAAACACATTATTATGAAGAATCTAATAAAAAATATTTAAATACAATACAACATTAATTAATTAACTTTAGATAAATAGTTTATCGTATCTTATCCCTTATCTTTACATTAATGTGGGTAATAATCTGTTATAACTTGTATGTATATATTTTGTGTCTACACGTGTCAACAATAATTTCGTAATTTCGTAACATAATTCATATTTAGGTATTTTAATTTTTTTTTGTTAGAATGAATGTGGAAAAAATGTTGAAAAAATTACTTAAAAACCACAAAATGCACTAAAAATTTCAAAAAATGCATTAAAGTCTTAAAAATGCAAAATAAAAGTTACATTTTTTAATTCTTTCATGTATGAAATGAACCGTGTGTTTGGAAATCAATGTTTTCGGACATTCAGAAAAAAATGCAATTTGCATTCAAATCCGTTCCCTAATAATAACTAATAATTCGCAATTATTATATGAACACACAATATGCAGACACCTTTCAATAGTGGATAACTTTTATGTTCCCGCGAGTATCCGTTATTTAGAAATTTTGCTGTACAAACAATAATAGTAATAGTTGTGTGACGAAAATAATTTGTTTTCTTTGAATATTTCTTCAAGCGCCGTTTAATAATTTTTTCTACACATCAAGATAATAATAATAACCATGTATCAAGCAAACAATTAGTAATATACAATTATACAACATACCTACCTATAATAATTTCTAGATGAATCGAAGACGACGTTCAATGTTCATCTGTACATCCTAACACATACTAATTAGATTTCAAACGCAGTGGGGATAAGTGGCTATTTTTTAAATTCTTTGTGCCTATCATTTTCCCAAACAAGAACAAGACGTATATTGTTAATTAGGTAAATTGATTACGAATATTACGATAAAATTAACCAAATGTTTGGTTTCATCATTGTGTTAAATATGTTTTATAATTAAAATTGTATAACTGGTAATACACATCGTTTAAAACATTGCATAATATATAATTGCCTTATATAACACCTCCACACATTTCAGAAAAAAAATAAAAATATTTTAAATACCTTAATAAATGGTATGTCGTTCTAATATTTAAACACTCATCAATAACAACCTATTTTATATATAATTTGCAGATTTTATTGTACAAAACAATACATTACATTGATATTTACTTTTTGATACCTATAAAGCTGGTATATTAGGTCATATACTTAAATCGTGCAATTATAAATTACTAGCTGATTCCCGTGCACTTCGTTGCCCGTTAAAAATACCGACTCTATATGATTAATTCGTCGTTTATACCAGGCCAAGTCATCATGATTAAAACTTCTCGTGGATTTACCCTATCTTAATCTACATTAAAGAATTTGAACACAGTCATTTAAAATACAGGACTAAAAGTATATTCAATAATATTATTTTATCGGATTTTTAGCTTTGTATAAGTGAAACAATTTTTAAAATTGCTGCCTAATGACAAATTGCGTATTTCTTATTCTTCCATACTAAATTGTGTAAAAATATATTTAATATTACAATTATTTCTGTAAAAATCTCAAATTTACATTAAACAATTAAGTGCAACTTATCATTAATCAAGATATAATATAGCCAACAGATTCATGGGATTTTGTAGCTTTCTGATGGTAAAAAAAATTTTAAATCTGTTAATTAGTTTCAGAGATTAAACCAATCAAATGAACAATTTTTCTTCTTTATCAATTTGCATGTATATTGGTTTATGTTATCGGTGTGCATTTATTGTTATCATTCAACGATTATTATATAATACGAGTATAATATTCTATTAATATATTAAGTATATTATATTGGTGTACGCGCAATGCATGTGATTATTTTTATCAATAAACTTCTCGGAACAATTCTTATTGTTCACCTTCGGACAAAAAGGATAGGTTGTAGGTAGCTTAGAAACCCACGGGGGCACGGGCCCACATGAGCCCGTGCCGTGCAGCATAATACGTATTGGCGATGAATAAATATAATTGTTAATTACTCCACTAAAACGCAACATTTTTGAAAATCCTTTCTTATTGCACGGTGAAAATATAAGATGAACCTCTTAGTCGAAATTTCAAGTTTGTACGTTACGTAGTTTTTGAGTTACAGCGATCAGTGAGTGAGTGGTATTTGGATTTTATATATTGTTTAGATTTCCAACACAAATCACAAAACATAAATTTAGCCAATTTGGGTTCAATTTTATAGTAGTGAATAGGAGAGACTGAGAGAGGGTAAATTGCGGCGAAATTAACCTTTTTCTAAAAGTCGATATGTAAACAGCGGCAAAAAAAACGGGGGGAGCAAAAGTTTCGATAGTAGATACTAGACGCCCTCTACTAATACCATAACGGAAATTGCACAGAAAAAAAATCCATTACGTATGTCACAAAATATTACGGCGCCTGCCGGACATCATAATAATATACATAGATGGTAATAACAGAATAATTCTCAAATAGATGGCGCCGTTTGTTCCGATTAAACGACCGGATGGATTATTTTTGTTGGAATGATATTTTATTACTTTGGACAGTAGTCGAGCGCTCAAGTCACAGGTGTCGTACATCATGCGGCAATGATTTTTTACGAAACGTTAAAAAATCGCCAACCTCGCAACACCGTTGTCATCAATCATCGCGTGCGGCCGTGCAGTAAACCGTATAGTATTCGGTCACAGTAGAGATTTTTTCCCATCGAAAAATACGTAGTCTCTCTAATGGGGTGACATTCCGTGAGCAGTATTTATTTTTATATTTTTACTCAACCTCACCTATATATAGCACACGTGTAGATGATTATTAGATAATTTATTCCTAACCGACTTAATGAGAATCAAAATTACAGCCGCGTGATGTGTGGGTAGTATCGACGGCCGGATGTTCATAATAAATATTCATTTTTTTCTTTTTTACGACTTTACAGTCGACAAATATTGAATTCTACGTTTTAGTCGATTATACTCGTACTATAGAAATAGACAGAAATTATGAGCAAAAACAGCGTAGATTTAGACGCGAGTCATCAACCGGTTTTATTAATTCTTCGTTGACGAACGTCGGACCACGCACGAAAACACGATAAAAATATTGTAAAAAAACGATTTTTGAGGGAAGTGGGGGTATATGCCTGTTGTATTAAGAACTAACTCTTGTGATGTCAAATTATAGTTAATATTATTTTATTAAAAATCGTTAAATACATCAGCTTTGGTTTGGTTATAGAAATAGAACAATATGCATTTAAATACAACAGAAGTGTAGTATAACACCTAGATCGATCGAAGGAATATCAGTAAATACTTATGGATAATGAGTCGATCGGACTTAGAGTGTGTGGCTAAACGAGCTGAGCGATCGAAGGTCTATAAGACTTCTTTTCATATCACTAACTTGCTAAGCCCGCCAGATGTGACGTTTGAAGCGTTGTAAAATAATTCGATTTACTCTTATATTATTATTAAAACGAAAATAAAAATGAACGTTAACTGATGGTGCCGTGCAAAAACCTTACAATCACACTTCTCAAGACTTTTCGAAAAATAAAATAAAAAAAACAATTTTAATTCTCCTGTGTTTTTACCAAAGCTTGGTAAGCTTAGTAATCAAAAATTCTTAATTATGATACTCTTTTCGAGTAATCTAGATTTTTGCCAGAAAATACAAAACCAGACCACTTCAGATATGCCAAATACTTAAATTTCTCAACGGGTGGGACATGTCTAATTTTTGTATATATACTCGTAATTTTTTTATCAAACATTATCTAAACTGAATTTATAATCACCTATATTATTTATTTTATTACTTATTTACTTATTTTAATATCCACAAATATACGTGCCTATCTGTCTAAGTAATAAGAAATAATAATTTCTATTTAATTTACTACATTATCGCAATGTCCCTTATGAATGTTATTTTAAACATTTTACTGTTATCAATAATTATTTCGAATTGTAATTTAGATAGATTTTAATATTCACAAGTTTTTATTTATAAACAAAACCTAGACATGGCAACATTATCAATACCGATTAGAAAATGTGTATTTATATTTACTCTGGTGCGCGAATTCCATAATGGTTTCAAAGAACTTATTTCAGTTATTGACTTATCATTCTATCAATTAAAAATATATTTTATTTGTGTATCATACTGCCAATACTAATAATGCTATACATATAAATGCTGTATACATTTAAAATAATATGGACTAACATACAATTATATTTCATATACCACTATTTGATATTAATCATTATCAATATCAATATTATTACTGCAGTAGTCTGTAATCTCAAAATGTGACAATAATCATTGTTATAAAAAGCTAGATAGGATATTTTAATTGTTCAATTCATTTTTCTATTGAATAACATTTGCTCCTTCCTACTAGTTCAGACAGTTTCGTTTAGCTTTCCTCTATAACGACTATAACTTAACATTGTATCTATTACTTTTATTAATTTTGTTTTGTTTTGGTTTGTTTTTTGTTTTGTTATAGTTGTGCATTCAGGTCGATAAAATATTATCGTTTTAACAAAATATTAATTGGTAAGTAAAATCCTTTGTTGGAACTTCTATAATACTTTTTGTTCACTCGCCAAATTTGAATGATGGAACGAGGTGAAATAATAATATTACATTTTATTTTTTCAAAAAGTTAAACGTTAGTATATTAACTATTATTTACTATATTTTTATAATTTTATAAGAATATTGAATTTGTATACTAGCTGTCTTTTGGCAACCCACATGGTGGACAGTTCGCTTAATAAAGTATTGTTATATAGCCGGTATTTTTTTTTTTTAGTACAGTCACCTAATTAGTTATCTTTTAATCTACCTTGGATTAAATTGTCAAACTTTTTAAACAAACAATTTTTGTTTATCAATATCTTAAAAAAAAATTATAAAATATAAAATGTCTACAAATAGCTAAAAAAAAGTCAAACTTAAATTTTACAATGAAAATAAAATACTCATATGAACGTTTTGTGAAAATTTCAAATATCTACAGTTATTCCTTTACGAATAACAGCAAAACAAAAAAATGATTTTATCAAAAACTGGTTTTGTAAAAATACTCTTGATTTTCTACATTTTTTTTTTTTGTTCCCAATTATTTAAAAAAAATACTGTACATTTTTACTTTTGACCACACTAAGTACCAACTAGATTCAATTAAGTGCCAGAAAATCTATTTCTGAAGTTTAAGAACGAATCATCTACTGTAAAAAATAATACATTTCACATGGCCAATATATTATTCATTCTTTGAATCGTTCAACTCTAAAATAGGTGTGAACATACTTGATGAATTTCGACGTAGGTATCTTAATACCAATATTCATACTCAAACGTTCTAAATCAAAATAATATATTGCATACACGTCTAAACATGCCAAGACGACCAGACCTTAATATGGTGAATCATTAGTAGACATTATTATCATTTATAATTATTAAACAGTAACCAGGTCTATAGTAATTATTATTTATTTCATTTAATTTATAAAAATGTTAAGGGTATATAGTATAAACAATACAATATTGATACTTATTAAATATACACTAAACATAATGATTGTTTCCGTAAGCTGAGTTTGTCGTGGAGATAATCTAAGGATGATACCTATGAAGTTTCTCGTACCTACACGGTAATTATTATTAGATTTGTGAACTAGTTACGTCTATACGGCTGATAAAATTAAACTGATATTAGTCATATTATACGGTAGGCATCATATACTACGTGTCTAAGGTCTAACCAAAGAGTATAGGCAGGTACTCGTATAGATACGCGTAAAAATTAAAAGCTGTTAAAAAAATTATATATATATATATTCACGAGACACTCATTGTGTATTCGTCGACAGCGTTTTTATTAAAAAAAAAAATTAATTATTCCAGTATAAAGTCGGCGTTTCCATCTCTCCGACAACTGTGCCTACCTCTGCACGGCGTATGATATTATAATATGCCTTTCACGGGAAACTCGAGGCCAGATCATGGAGTCTCGTGTACTTTGGTCCGATTGCGTCTCGTCTGGAGTCTAAAACCGGTTACTGAAACATAACCGAATGCAAACGTAACCACCGCCTCAGTGCTGCCCAAACGCATTACACACCCATCATCAAGAATAATAATATTATAATACAATATTTTGCTGTTTTGTAGGTTACGCGCTGTAACGTGTACGCGGTCCGACTGCGAGGACGGGTTTTGTCTGTACGGTGTCTCTCGAGATAAAATCCAAAGAATTTGGTTTGCAACCTGATTTAAAACCATGAGATTCTGATGAGAGACGACCCATCTCGTCGGCATCAACCATATCGAATTATTCTATTCTGTCGAACTTTTCATCACACGCTGCATCGTTGCGGTCTCGCGAATGTCGCAACGCCAACGATTATAAATATTTTGTAAGTAAACAGTGATTATTGTCCACAACAATATTATAAATCGTTAAAAATGTCATATTATTAAAATATTTGGTAGGTATACAATATGATATTGTCAGTGATAATAACTAATCACAGTCACACGGTTCTCAGAAATACCACTGTTGCATATCGTAGGTATATCACGTTAGGAACTTTAAAAATCGCGTAATATCGTACTGCTGAATTTTTTTTTATGTCAAGAAAAGGTAGGTAGGTACCATCTACTTACAGTTCTAATATTGGCGTGTATTATAAAGCACATTTTTTTTTTTTTTTTTTTTTTTAATTGCATGAATGTTGAACCTACCGGCATATCATAACCTAGTGATGGTTATTAATTGAATTGTGTATTTATTAGGTACATAACTATATCATAATATGGATTTAAATCCTTTTGGTTTTAATGGAGGATAAAATTAATTATTTTATTTATTTTGACTCGAGTCAGGGTAAATACATTAATCATGATTTCAAATTATGTATATTATTATTATTATTATTTGTTATATGGGTTTGTGTACATTGTATGCCTATAATAGATTTTAATAAATTGTTCATAACAATATGCCTAACTAAACCTAAATAATTAACATTACTATTTTTATTTATGGCATTCTGGTTTCTTTTATATATCGGAATGGCTTATTGTTTTTAGTTATGCCTATTAAATAAACATAATATTATTACCATCAAGAAATACTTAATATTTTTAATTACAAACTACCTATACATAAATACGTTTTTTAAATTAGTTATAGGGGAACGTATATGTGGTATAGGTTACATAACAACAAAACGTTTAATGTGTGTACATAAAGTACAATTATTGTTTAAAAAAATCATGTTCGTATTTATTTATTAAAAAATTCTATATTTATTGTAATGTTTTATTTCACTCACGGGTTTAGTGTTTAGAATTTTAGATTTATTAAGTTGAAGATGATTAGTTCAATGAGAAAAATGTCATGTAATATTTCAGTATTATAATATTATTATTATTTTTTTTTTATAATAACCTTTATTTCTACGTATAAGTGTTATAATTCACATTCACAATTTTATAATATTATAGGAAAACAAATAAAGAAAACAATCATATGTTCGTATTTATTTATTAAAAAATTCTATATTTATTGTAATGTTTTATTTCACTCACGGGTTTAGTGTTTAGAATTTTAGATTTATTAAGTTGAAGATGATTAGTTCAATGAGAAAAATGTCATGTAATATTTCAGTATTATAATATTATTATTATTTTTTTTTTATAATAAGCTTTATTTCTACGTATAAGTGTTATAATTCACATTCACAATTTTATAATATTATAGGAAAACAAATAAAGAAAACAATCATTAAATACTCATTAGTGATGGTTTTCTTTGGTTAGGTTATTGATAAATAATCAATGTTTGTATAAGAAAAAAATTTCAATCATGTTTTTGTAAAATATTTCATCGCATAGTGAAATATTTGAATCTTTAAACATTAGAAAAATGCAATCAAGTTATCAAGTTTTAGTTCCTTTTAATAACTGATCCAAGGTTGATGTAAACTGAAATAATGATATTCAATGATTTAAAATATGTAAATTCATCACTCTCGTTTATTAATTAGTTACTGATACTATATAATATTTATGTATATAGGTAACTTTATGATTTATAGTTATGTATCTATTAAATTATTGGAGTATGCTAACTATGCCAAGTGTTTTACAACTATACACCTATAAAAGAGAATAGTAAATAATATTCTGAGGGTACGTTAGTATTCTTAGATATTAAACCTTCATTCGTCACGTGTGAAATTTTATTTTTATCGTTAACTTGGGAAATAGTGATACTCAAATAGGTATGTAGTAATATTACCTTCGTAAGAACAATGTTTTACTATGTATCTTTAATGTATTATATAATTCTTAATAATATTGCTGATAGTGAGTGGCATAATGCCAGGAAAATTTATCTACTGTCTAACACACTATTTTGTGAGTCGTATCTAAATGGAAGGAGTGATTCATAATTTTGAAATTGAGTAAACTGTTTTTTTTAATGGTTTTGCGCTTTTTTTTACACTATTTATCACAGTTCGCTGGAAATGCTCTCTCAAAGTGTCCAAAAATTCTCCAAGTGTTTTAATCTCTTCAGAATGTGTTAAAATAATAATTCCATAACATTTATTTTTGTTGATATTCAAATAAATGTTCACATAATTTCTTAATTCACAATCAATTTGGCAACAAATTACTATAAACATTTGATAATTTACATATTTTAGGAACTTAATAAATTAAGACATTTTCAGGATTAACAATAATTACCTATAGGTAGGTCACTGTATTTTTGTAAATCATTAACTGAGTTTGTTAAACTCATAATACCGATATTATGTATGTATAACATTAATATAAATATATATAAATTTATACATGTAAGATATAAATTAATTATCTATTTAAGTTATTTATTGTGAAATGAGATATAAAAAATTTTTTATAAAACTATTAATATGTTTTACATTAAAACATATTTCCAAACTTTGCAGTTCTAGTTTCTATTTAATATTTTAATGGAAGTGTTGTTTGATATTACATTATAAATCTTACTAATCTAAGCTGTTAGCTTTATGCTATAGACTTTATTCACTATACAATCAAATAATTTTTTTATTAAATCATCGCTAAAGTAATAGATGTATACTGAATATTCAATGAATTTTGTTTATATTTTTATTATTTTTGTTTTTAATCAAATTACTTTTACTCATTATAAATATTATTACATTAGAAAATTGAAATTTCGAGTAAGCAACGTTATACATATATATTGTGTAAATGTTATTTATTTATTTAAGTAAAGTCTGATTTATGTTTTTGACTTATGACTAGAAAATCTAATAAATTATAGTAATGATTTGCACATTTTATATTAATATGATTAATAGTATAATATTAATGTTTTAATTTTTATTAAGAACATTTTTTTAGCTGTACAATATTATTCAGGAAATATTATTAATCGAATTTAATGATCACGTGAACAACTATTCTTCGGAGCTTTTTAATAACATTTAGAGTATAGCAATTATAATATATGTGTATCTAAATTATTACAAATGACTAATTTAAGAGAAAAATTTGTTTCACTTCAATTAATTTTGTGAAAATATACGAGTATCATAACAATTATAATTATGTCATCATTTTAGTAAACTGAAATCAGAGTGACTGCTACAGCAGTGTATCATATATCATGTTGTCCGAGTCGTCGTTCAGCGGTGAAATGGAAAAACAACCACTGCTGTCATCGAAAAAAACTCCGATCCGGCGTTCACTATTGGCGAGCTTTCTCGGTAAGGTCATAATAATAATATCATAAGACTGTAACGATTCTTTAGTCAAAGCTTAAAGTGGTAATAAATATGATATTATTAATATTATTATATAGCTCGTAACGATTTGTATCGATTCTTCATCATTAGGGTCATTCACTCGTCTTTTGAATGACGGCCGTCTACTATTCGTAAAATGTTTTTTTATTTTAAATTTATTATTGGTTACAATTGTGCAATGGTGACATCATTCGTTACTATTTTATGAACATACATATTATATAAATAATACGCAATGTCGCAATATTAGGTAAACTTGTTTTTCCTTGCAATTCTTTAAAACATTTTTAACACCTGAACTAAATATTCATTTTTAGCTAAATATACAGCACACATAAATACTGATTTTTGTTTTTCATCATTATAAAATATGATAAGGGCATCATAAATTTCGATTGTTTACAAATCATCATGTTTCATAAGAAAAAAAAAAATAGTACAAGTCTTATAAACTTGAAAGTTGTTGTTGAAGGATATATTTTATATTTTCAGTGCATTGGCTGATGAGTAATTTATTGAAAAATATTAAATGTTTTCTTAAATATTACATATACCTAAAATTATATTATTATCATGTTACCGTATTTGATGTTAAAATTAATTACCTAATTGGTTTTTCGTTACCAAAAGCTTCCTTGATGTCGTTTACTTCGGGAACCGTGGTTGGTGGATGGACGGCTCCACAGCATCCCGAATCCGTCGGAGATATGATGTTCATGATGGAAACCATGGAAGAGACGTCGTGGGTCGTTTCCATATACCTGATTGGAGCGCTCTTAGGTGCACTTCCGGCCGGCCAGATATCACGGACCATCGGCCGCAAGAAGTTCCTGCTGTTCCTCGCGGTTCCCATGACGGTTGGATGGCTGTTAATCATGCTCTTCGTGAATGAAGTAAATTTCTAATAAAATAATACATATTATATCATGGTAAATAATTGAGCATTGGATCACCAACTTCAAAAAAAAAAAAAGTTGTCGAGTGGGTACCGCGCTGCTGAGCAGTAATTGTCGAACATGTCAATGTAACGATAGTGCCTGGTGTATTGGCTGTATATTTTGAATTCAATGATAATTAATCATCATATACAATAAAACGTTTAGGTGTTTTACTGTTGTTTCATCCTTGCAAACTTGTATTTAATATTAAATTTAATAATTAAAAAAAAATACAAATCGAACATTTCTCGTGCCTATAAATAGCTCAAAAATAGTCAAAATATTTCGAAAATGTTACCGTATATGGAAAGTGTTAATGTAAATATTAAGTAAAAAATGCTAATTGTATGGTTATTATTTTTTGAGTTACGCCAAAAAAAAAATAGAAAAAAATATTTTTTTGTGAATTGGTTTTGCCTAAAAATGATAATTTTTTCACTATTTTTTGTTTTTACCGTCGCTTACTGCAGTACTAAACTACTGGTAATTTTTAACCTGAATTTCCCAACTGTACACACTTTTCTATCAGAAGAGATGTCGATTTCAAAAATGTAAGCATTTTTACTACCTACTCCAAATGTTGATGATAGAAAAAAACTCACTCGCATATCATTGTAAATCCAATACTCATTCATCGTTACGTTCGGGCTTTAATATAATAATATACGTACAACAAATTGACATTTGATTAAATTACCAACTTTAATGAGATATACACTGCTCCGTCAATTAAGTATATGCATGGCTGACGTGACTTACGTATTTTTATTAAAACCAAACGGTATCAAATTACTATCGTATAGTGTGGTTTTTGTATTTATATATTCTATAATAGTAATAATAAGCACATTATTGAAATTTAAAAATAATATTCATAATAACAATTAGCTTCCTCTACAGTGGCATAATTTGGTCATACTTGTGTGTGTGTGTGTGGGGGGAGGGGGGTGGATTGAAACACATACCGACCGATACCACTAAAAAAAAAAAATGTTGGTTCATATTGTAAACACTTCTAAGTACAACCATTGTGATTCATAGATAAGTCATATATAAATGCATCGTAAATCTTCAAAGGTTATAACTTATAACTTTGGAAGTAAACCATCCAACCGACGAATTATGATTACATCATTGTTCTTAACTCTATTATAAATACGTAAGTTTCAAAAATAATTCCTAAAAATCACTTGGGATCTATAAACTGCAAAGTTATACCGTGGTTAGTGTTTATTACGATGTAATATTATCAGCGTTATGTACAGATAGCATATTATAGGGGAGCCGGTTTTTATATGTTATTTCAATAAAATATAAAACAGTATACCTTATAAATATAAATAATAATATTTAGAGTTGAAAGAGTACTTAAATATGGTTTTCCAGTTTTAAAACAAAGTCATGGGTGATAAAGCACCCCCTCCTCCGTAATTACACCATTGCTCCGCCACTATACGACAATTTAAATTAGGCATTACTCATGTACTTGATAATTTGATCACAACAATGTGTAGTTTTCTGTTTGTAGGGTTCAATGACTTTTCACTTTTTATTATTATACATACTATGCGTATACGTAAACGTCTCGTAACAATTACCTATACAATAACAATACACATTATTTATGATTGTCCTGATTGTTTCGGCCGCAGGTATATTTGATTCTCGTCGGACGTTTCCTGTGTGGACTGTCGCTGGGTGCCGTCACGGTGGCTGTGCCACTGTACAACTACGACGTGGCACCAGACGTGTGTCGCGGACGTGGTGGCGTGTTTCTTGACTTCATGCTGTGCGCGGGCATCCTGTACTCATACGTGTCCAGTTCCTTGCTGGGCCTCCAGATGTTCGCTTTAACCTGCGCCATCTTCCCGCTAGTGTTCTGCGCACTTTTCTGGCGCATGCCCGAATCGCCGCTTTACCTGTACAGCCGAGGACGCTTCTTGGACGCCAAATCGGCCCTCATGTACGGTCGCCCTTACTAAATTATTGCAGCGTGCATACCAGTAGCACAGGAGTGTGATTTTTGTGGTGGTTAAGTGGGGAGTGGTGGAGAGGAGAGACACGATGTTCGTCCGGGTTTCGAATTCTAGTCACTATGATAATTGAACGACGCCGAGCGTGATTTCGATGAGTTTTAAGTATAGGTACGTCATTTTGGAACGCCGCGGAGAGCTTGGTTGATCGGTTCCTATATGTTTTATCGGTGCGAACGAAGTAAAATAATAGCTGAAGCTCGGATGTCGATGCATGACTTTTCCATTTTCTTTCTCTTTTTTGTCGTAACGTCTATAAGAGACCTCTTATGCAGTGTTGGTGAGTTGCGGCCCAAACCCTAAATAACGTACGAGTTGCGGCCTGGGTTTATGAAAGGAACGTACGAATTGCGGCCATACAATAATGTATATATTATATAATATATGTCTATATATAGTATATAAACATCACAATATTATGTAGGTATTTTCTAGTATAAATTGTCGTACTTATATTAATATTGGTCGTAAAGAAAATAAAAGTATTCATAAAATTATAGAATATAATATAATATACCTATTAATATTATGACATTATATTAAATAATAAATAATAAAAAAAAATAAAAGTATAATTGGTGTAATATATTATGATAATAATGTTCAAAAAAAATCAAAGCATTCATAATTTAAGTCATATATGACAGATAATACGATAAAACGATCTATATTATCTTTATCATATTATATACAAAAATATAACTTCCCATACGTATTGAACATTTCGTTTATCGTTATTCGTTTATACGGTACATAGGTAATAGGTATATAATATAATATTATATTATATAAGTAAGGTACATATGTAATGATAATTACTTGGGCCGCAACTCACCTATCGCTAAAATATTGTCGGGCCGCAACTAACCTATACCTAAAATATTATCGGGCCGCAACTCACCCTCAGCCCTCTGATGATGGTTCAACCATAGGTGTAGTTGATAACGAGTTTTAATTATTACAGTTGATAGTTTTGTAAGTCTTTAGTGATTCAACACCCGGGCTATGAATACATCCACGCCTAGTTATGAAGTTAACTTAAGTATTAAGAAATATTAAGCGTGAGTAAATGCATTCACACTCGGATGGATGCAATATAGATGCATCGCGTGTTTCGCGGAATTTCACAGATTGTTTTTAAGGGGTTCAGAGTAGGCAATATCCACTTGAATGCACGTTTGGAGGTCTCATATCGCCGTCAAACATGGTCGACAGTGTGGTAGTGTACTATAATACTATATTGTATATATTATGTATTATGCGAGGATAACGTAGAGAATTTTTATACGATGTGTGTTATCTTAATACAGATGGCTGCAGGGAGACGACTCCACAGTTACCGCGGCATTCGATGAGTACGCGAAATTACAGACCGAAGACGACGCGCTTCCCGTCGACAAGGATTTGCAACCCTCAGGAAGAAAGTACGGTCGATTCGGTCAAATCGGTTATTCTTCTCGGACAACCACGACACTGACATTATAATCACATCACAATGTTGTTTCAGGCGAGCTTTCATCAAAGCAGTGGTCCTGTCGTTGGCGTTGGCCACGGTGCAGAGGTTGTCCGGTGCCGGAGCCATCATACAGTACACTGCGAAACTTTTCTCCATATCCGGATCATCGGTGGCGCCGAACACAGCGTCGATAATAACCGGAATTTTCCAGCTGACCGGTTCGGGCATCACCATTTTCCTCATCGACCGGGTGGGCCGCCGAATACTTTTACTCGTCTCGTCATTTGTCGTGGTGGCGTGCTTGGCAATGTTGACCCTGTACTTTTATTTCTTGAACAAAGGTGCGTGCTATACTTTTTTATGCGTATATAATTTACTCGTATGACGTATTGTATGTCTTGCTCCGACGCGATGACAATATCCGCTTAGGTCGTCGTAGAGTTACTCTCTAATATTCGACGCAAAATAATTAAAAGGTAACACTTTACCAACGATTTGGTGCAACAGTGTCACAGTGACCGCACACCAAGCGGTCACCACTGAAGGACTCCCGTTTTTCTAGACCTACTGCTTGTATAATATGCATTATTGTTCAACCTAGTTCTATTTCGCTACATGTGCTAAAAACTTATACTGACTAATACTTACTATTAAAAATGCTGTTACTTATTAATTATTACATACATGCGTTTACTTAATCTAACTAGGTTAACTAGATTTAATATTAATAATAATCTATGATGTAATAATGTATAGTGTACCATTTCAAATGGTACGGAAGTCGACTTGGGTTTACTTATAGGTGACGTGAAATAATATGAAAAAATGATGTAATGTTTTGACGCTATTTGCAGGCATGCTGGAGGACTCGTTGAAAATACTACCGATAATCATAGTATGCACGTTCATCTCGTTCTTCAGGCTCGGTTTGGGACCGATACCGTGGTTCATAACCACCGAGCTGATAGGAGCCGATCACTCGAATCGCGCCCAATCGTACATAGTCTCGTACTCGTGGATATTGTCGTTCGTAGTGATGAAGACGTTTGTCATGCTGGTCGACGAGTTTCCCGTAGCCTTGTGGCTTGTCTACACCGTCATATCGGTTTTCGGATATCTATTCATATTGTTTTTCGTACCAGAGACCAACAACAAGAATGCCGATGAAATCCGTCTATCACTAGCGAAAACCTATCACATAAATTCGTCCTGATTATATTGTATTAATAAAAAAATTACATTAAATTAAATTTTTTTTATATATTATAAATATATTTTTTTCTATGAATTCATTATTGTTCTAAATAATGCGTACAGAAATTTACTTTTTTGTAAATTATTTATGTTTACGTTATTCTTTGTACTTTTTTATTTTTTATAGGTGTATTATTCTCCTTATTATACAAATAAACAATTATAGTTAAAATAAGTTATTGCAATACATTTTTTTGTGAACTGTGTTGAATACGTATTACATTATATAATATTGGTCTTGAATATATCAGAATATTGATATTCATAAAGTAATATATTTCACATAAAAATATTTAGTCATATAAATTAAATATAACTACATTCGTCATAGGCCAAAGGGGGGTTTTTTTTTTAACCTAAAACGCGTTTGAAACTACGTGGATCAATATAATTTTGTTGTGTTTTATTTAAGTATCAAAATCGTATATTATTTATAGAATTGGACTTTAATTGAGACATATATTCAGTAGATGTGCGTGTATTATATATTCGTACTTACATAACATAACAACTATTACAAGACGTTACCTTCACTGTCTGTTGATCTTCAGTAACATTGTTGAATAATTTCTTCCATTTGTAATAAATAGGGTTCAGATTTGAAGGCAAATGCCTTTCTTTTATTTATCATAATAGAAAAATAATTTTTATACAAAAATGTGTTTCATTTAATTCCTTAGACGATGGATGCATTTTGTTTTGCCTTTTTACTTATAAATGCCTATTTTGTGTTTAATTTTTTCAGTTAATTTTATAATTTTATACACAGCTTGCGTATTATCGCTACAAATGGGTTTTATTATTCGCAATATTTATAAAAATATTTTAACCCCTAACCGTAGCCGTTTTACTGAAGACTGCCTATCAAAATACATGGTAGTCAATTTTTTTTAAAATACCAACTAGTTTATTTTGCATGCATAATTTTTAATTTGTATTTT
Organism: Diuraphis noxia; assembly: GCF_037042655.1. Taxonomy (NCBI): domain Eukaryota; kingdom Metazoa; phylum Arthropoda; class Insecta; order Hemiptera; family Aphididae; genus Diuraphis; species Diuraphis noxia. The sequence continues at coordinate 13,456,704 of NW_028301714.1, read as the reverse complement.
TCTCAAAATGTGTGCAAATGAAAGTGTTTAAAAAATGTTCACTTTTTTATTTTGTAGTATATTCATGAATTGCCTTTTCATATAAATTAAATGCCTTTTTTGCCTTTTTTTACATTTTAAATGCTTTTTTTATTGATTATATTGCCTTCAAATCCGAACCCTGGTAATAAAAATATCAATTGCCGATTGACAATCGGTGTATTATCATAAGTTCATAACAATATAATATAATGCGATACTAAACCCTTTGTAATCCTGAAATTCCCACGAATGCACCAATACAAGTCTAATTAGGAAGTTAAGTATCGTTCAGAGACATAATATTAAATGTTCTACGTATGTGTCAAGTCGACCAGAATTTTGTTTTAACATATCAAACTCATGTTGAATAATATTATGAAGAGTTTGAAGATTTTAATTTTACAACAAACTGACAATACAATAAACAATTTATACATTTACATATACATGTATTACGTCATGTTATTTACCTCATTTAATATTGACGTTTAATAATTAGTATTTAATTTATTTTTAAAATAATGCTGTTGATTCCTTATTCAAATAATTGTATCAATTATTACCGCTAACGAATCTCATAGAAAAAACATTAATATCTAAGGACTTACGGATGATCAAACTTTATACTTGTATCGATTTGTTTACGTGTACTGTTAAAATTTTAACTCATACCCATTTACATAATTACATACGTATGACATCTGTTTTGTTCAACCGTAACGCATATTGTATTGTTTCTCCTATAAGCAGAAAATACCAAAAAGACTGAATTACACCATTTACCGTAATCACCTGACCGAACGGTATAAGTTACGATGTTGGTTAAAAAAATTAAGCACGCGTGCATAATGGTTGTTGTTACAATGTTATGTCCACATTATCATATATATGTAGAGACAGTTTAACGGTGTTTAAAGTAGTATTTGGAAAGCAAAAATAAAAGTCGTTTTAAACAATATATAATCGAATATTATATTGCTATTCGTGTTGGAGCAAATTACTGCAGTTATTAAGTCGTTCAATACATCAAATATATTATAGATATAAATACGAGTAAACTAAACATTTGACGAGTTTGAAAACTATGTTGGTATTTCGAACGATTATACAAATTTTATACTTGGACAATACGTTTAGAATTTCAAGGTCAAATTTTTTATCGTAATAATAGTAAAATATAGTGCTGCGCTGACAGAATTTTAGTTGGTCATGTCTATATAGTTCGATGAAGGACAGACGATACTAAAATAATATTGTTGAGGTGTACCTACCTATACATAATAGTATACTAAATTAAAAATTAGAATATTGCATAATACAACTGTACATTGTACAAATGTTAAATTTATGCATATGAATTTATATCGATGTGACAACTCATAAGATAAGGTTTGAAAAATAATGTAGGTACTTTCTTAGAACTATGTGTTATGAAGCATAGAATATACACAAAAAGATATTTGAAAAATTTCTTTATCGTAAAATACGATTTTATTTCTGTTTTTCTCAGTGTAATAATTTCAGATGTTGAAGTGGAATATTTGAAAATATTCGTAGTTATGACTTCAACTCTGTCAACTCTTCTTTTTATTATAATGTTGGCAGTTAGCTATACATATTCCGTTAAGACATTAGACGTATATAATAAATTATATGTCCTTGTTCACTAGTTTACTACAATTTAAACTCAATAATAATTAATATAAAACAAAAGAAAATTATATGGTAATGGTGGGGGGAGGGGGACTTTAGCTTGTCAGGATATTCAGATCATCTGAATCAGATGTGTGCATATTCTGATCAACATGAGGAAACTTTTCATATACATACTACTATAAACTCTCGTATTGTTAAGAAAATTAATAAACAGAACTCTAAACGAGAAATAATATCATAAGATTAATTAATGTATTATACTTCAAGATGTGACAATATTTAAATAGCTACTATTCTGTAACAGAATGATCTTTATACACAGTAGTAAATATATAGTTTTTATATATTATTAGTCCACATACAAATGACCATTGAGTTTATGCTGTACAATATGTATTCAATGATATTACCTATACAAATAATGTTAACATCTAGTGAACATATCGTATTCTTGCGTAAAATCAATTCTAAAAATGTTCGCACTGCAGCTATAATATCATTATAGCGCCAACTGTTTTAACAAGATACCATAATATTACTGTATTACTCACGTACAATAGTAAAGGTCACTCACTTATTAATTGATGAAATCGACACTTCAACGCACTGCAGTGCAATATCCGTATGTATAATGACATAATATTTACAGATATTTGGTTAGACGAATGTATAAACTCTCCTGGCTCTACTTCAGTACTAATAAATTTCATTAAAAAAATACTAAAAAATATTGCCTTTAGGTATCGTAGAGTATAATTATAACCAGTGTAGTATAGATAAAATAAAAAATCATAGAACAAATCAAACATTTAAAATTAATTTTAAAAAAATCAATAATATAATAATAAAAACTCGGGAGCGTTTATACATTTCTTTCGGATAATATTGACTCTGGAGACCAGAAGAGTTTTACATACAATTGAGAGTGTTTACAATCGTCCATTTGATACATTATGTGGGTACCTATAATAGATTCCACTAAAATATATTTGGCACCCCTGTCAAAAAGGAGTCTTACAGTACAGTATTTTGACGATTTATTTTTATCTTACAACATAATATTATTAAGTATGATGTATGGGAGAATGCACTGAAAACAGTGGTTATGACTTGTGAATGCAGTAGACAATAATAATAGTATGTTCTCGTGGTACCGGTTTACCTTGAAAGTTCTAGTTCAAGTGCATCTTGTTCGAAGCGTAACTATATCTGTTTATGGTTGGATATCGTACAAAATACGACGGAATGAATATACAGTCTAAAATATAAGTTCAAAATTGTATAAATTAGTGGTGTGTAATAAAACGTAGATTAAAGTTGTTTTAGTTGATCAATCTCGCAGAAAAATCACGTAACCTAATTAAATCACACCACGGTGTGAAAATAAAGAAAATGTTTCTTGAATGAATTGTTTAGAAATTGCGTTTTTTAAGTACAGAATAATCATTATAAAAAGTCAGACAATAAGTTATACCACTTTATTAAATATAACCTCGCTTTAAAAATTAAAGTAAAAATATAAAATACAATATAATATTGTTGTACTTATCAAGTCATTATTATTTACACTAAAAAAATTTAAATTGTACCTAATACATATATATATATATATATATTAACAATAGTAAAATCATAATTTTTTTTAAACATTTATTTTGAATATGCAATTTATAAAATATTTACGAAGCATAAGAAAGATAGGTTATTAGAAACTACCCATCAATGTTCTTATGTCTTATAAATTATTATATCTGGATATTATAGAATAAGGGAGAAATGAAGAACACAATATTATGGCATAATTTGTTCATACTATTATTATTATATTATCACTATGATTATCAACTTATTATTTTTATTCTGTGTGCTTTTTCGATCGATGTATTACCTAGTCTTTTTGAATTTTGAAATTTGAATTATTGTATTTAATTGAATACATAATATTATAAGCACTAAAAAGTTACTTTAATGTGTTATTTTAATTTTGGGCTTATGAACGTATTTTTGAAAATTAAAAATTTTATTGAAAAAGAAACGTATAATGATCTTCACTCCTAGAACTTCTCAAAGAGACAAACCTGCTGCAAAAAATATAACATAAATAGTAAATACTTAACATACCTACATACCACATACAATTCATATTGTTATATATCTATTTGTATCATATTAATTATCTTATACACATCTTTTTTGTTTTTCTTTATAATCCTTATGTAAATTAAAATTAAATTATACTATGTATTTCTAAAATGCCAATAATCCTGGCAGTTGAGGCGTATTTCTAAATAAAAAAAATAAAAAAACATATAATTAATACTGAATGAAACTGTACAATTACCATAGTGATTGTAATAATCTATAATTATTTTTATATTATTATATAATATTGTTTATAGTACGATGTTAAATTTATTGTTTTTTATTCTTTTACAATTTAATAAATTACCCGTGTATAAATTAATAATTAGAATCTGAAGTTAATATACTTGCCGAATTATTTGTACCAGTATGTATGAATAGACTAACTCTGGGAAGGGGATTGATAAAAACTTCTGTCTCTTAATATTGAGGTTTGAAAAATCCTTGAATTATAATATCATAGTTAGGTACCTAAATCTGTAACAAGAGAGGGTTATACAGTGATCCAGTTCTCTCAAAATTATTTAAAAATACGTTTAAGCTTAACAAAATATGAATGTTTAATGTTTTGAAAAATTTGTTTACAGTTATGGTCTTAAAAGTACCTATAATATTATATAGGTGAGTATAATTGTAAGGTACTGTTGGTGAGAACTCATTAAATAAGTTTCAATTTGCCCCTGCTATATAGTGAAGTATAACGATAACTTTTATTAACATCTATACTACATGAAATGCAATTTTTCATAGTGTTATCATATGTACAATAGATTTTGTAGAATCATTGTGTAAACTCTATAGAAAACAATAACAGATGATATAAATCAAACTGTGAAAATAATATCATTTAGGTAAAATTAATAATATTTATATAATATGATGTAGTATAATGAATTTATGATAACTGAATATTATATTATATTGTATACTTGCGTAGGAGTTCGGGTCAATCTGTTTCCGGTCCTGTTCTCGTCTGGTCTGAAATGCTCTGAATGGAGAAAAAAATTGTGGGGTTAAAAACATTTTTGTTTGCACAGATTTATATTGTACAAAGACATAATATTATATACAATATACATAATAATATAACATCAATAATTCCTTTCTCATCACTTGTTGATATTAAAAAAATATAAATATATATTGCATTGATTTATGAAATGCTAAATGGCACAAGATCACGGAAAATAAACTAAGAGAAATTAAACACTCTGTTGAACTCTGGCCGAGGTTCACTGATCTAAAAAGAAAAAATGAAGTAATTCTTCATAGACTCAGAATAGGCCTTAATAGAACCTTATGGCAAAGACAGATCCACCCCTATGCGGCTATTATGCCCAACATGCTATGAAAACTACTCCATCAAACACATTATCGTCCACTGCCCAAACTTCAATGAAGCTAGGAAACACTTCGACATCTCCGACAGCCTGTACGAAGCCATTTGATACATGTTCCAACCACCATAATATAATCTTAAACTTGAAAAATATCGATTTGTATAATAAAATGTAAATTGTAAATATGTAAAATTTTTGTAAAAAGCTAATAACCTGTGTAGTTGATGCTTAACAAATAAAAAAATAAAAAAATATAATATCCATAGACCATAATAAACGTCATAGATTCATGCATTATACTGTAGGTATGTAAATGTAATATTTAAAAACATTCGTAAAATTATTATTTGCTAAACATCTGTAGGAAGTATTGGAAGACAGTGGCGGCGTGACAAGGGTTCTATGAGACCCGGGTCTCATGACTTTTTGGGTGGGTGGGTGGGTGGTCGTAGGTTGATGTCGTGTTGGTACACATTATACCTACGGGCGGGTAGGTTTTCTGGGGTGGGTGGTCCCTAAGACTGTTTTGGTCTCATGAACGAACAATGTTCACGCCGCCACTGTTGGAAGATATACAGTAGGTTTTTTTTTATATATACGACAGTGTATAAAATATTTTCATGTATTATAAGTACTATTATAGTAAATTTTTGTATGCAGACGGAGAAACTCGTTTTTTTCACTGCGTTTTAACGCTGTTTATTTTATTAATAAATCATAGTTGTTTGTATGATTCTGTTGTAACAGACAATCTATTTGTATAATCTTAATTTGGGAAAAATTACGTTAAAGGAGGAGAAACATTTTATGTGAACTCCCTTTTATAGATCCGTAGATCTGCCTTATAGACACATTAGCACATTTTTACTTCACTTATAGACGCCTTCGAGACGATTGTTGGCAAATAGGTATACGCATAATATAATAGGAGTACCTACGACCACACGAAAATAGTTGACTGCGTATACGAGGTCATGTCATTCTGTGTCATTGTTAGGCAGGTATACCTATAACGTGAACGTTAACTGACGTCAATCCTATACAATATTCACAATAATAACGTCAACACCAATTAATTTATGATGAACGCATATTCTTAATCTTCCCTCTCACTATGGAGTGGATTTTTAAAAATTCTAATAAAAAAGTTACTACATACGTTATGTTTTAGTGGTTTATATGGTACTAAATTTGAATGAGCTCATTTAAAGTGAGCTACACTAAGTGCCATTAATCACCATTAATCCACGAATACCCAATAGCGATTAGCGGTATACACGAATAGCAAAAGACGCGTAATGACGGGCGTAAATTTTGTTTAATATTTGAACATAAAATTGACAAAACTACATGATTGATGATCATTGATCAAAATATAAATTTTTTTTTTCCTTTATTTATAAATACACAATCTGTTCCTAAAAGGTACAATAAGAGTATTTACTATAAGTTAAATAAGTAACACGAGAATTTGATAAAAGAAGCCACCCAATGATGACACTTTTAGCAAAATATAAATATGAAATAAAAAAACAAGGGGTTTTAAATTCGTATCATGGCTATATATATTGTATTCTAAAATTTAAACTTTAATTTAATTTTTAAATTATTTAATTGCTATTTTTTGCATTGTATACCACATTTACCATACACAAGCATCTTACCTTCTATTTCTTTTTTTTCAACTTATTCAATTAAAATATTACGCATTGTGTCTAGAAACTCCCCCTATTATAGTACCGTAATGGTTTTTTCAGTATACATGACCACTAATTATAACCGATATCAGTATCTGTTATTTTTTTATTTTTTATTTATTTAAACTTCAACAACTAAGGTGATTGGCTAACAATAACATTAATAAAGATACATTGGTACATTTTATAAGGTTGTAAAATATAGTTCTTTGTAGAAATGATATAATAAAATGTTGCTGTAGTTTTCAAGACTGGATCCAAGTGCTTCATATAGATAATCCGGAATGTAAAGAGATGTTCTGGTATCGGCGTAGTTGCGGCAGTGTAAAAGGATGTGTTTAACGGTAAGACTTTCCCCATATCTGTTATTTGTATCCGGTCTTGACGTCCGTTTACAGTTTTTGATATTGAAAAATGTAAATATTGTAAAATATTATTACATAAAACAATGTTTTAAATGTTTTAATAATAAAAAAAAATGTTTATCACTTTTAAGAGCTATTTGGTATATATAAAAATCAAATTTTGAACAAAAATTAGTCTATCGATTTTTAGTTAAAACTTTGAAAGTATTTGAGAAGAGAATAGTATACATCAACGTTTGGTATAGTAACTCTGTGACTCTGTGTCCTGTAGTCTTACTGGCTAAACAACTGGAGGGGAGGTTAAATTATTTATTCATCAACATTTAAATTATAACATAATTGTATGTTTATGGGCCCGTTAAAAAAGGTTAGCTTGAAAAAAAAAATATGAATATAACTCTGTAATTACAATTATTCTGTAATAATAACTCATGAGTCATAAAATTATATTTTTGGGTTATTTTTTTAGCCCAGATAATGCAATAATGTTGCTAATACGTAAACTACATATTAAATTTTTTCTTTATTTTAAAAGATTTAAAGAGTTCTGCTATAGTGTTAGCAAATATGAGGAGGATGATACGTTTATATACACACACACACACAGACATTTACGTTATTACCCGTGACGGCGAATTCAATTGATGAACTTTTTTACTACATATCAAGTTCTAATAATTATAAATTATTATCTCCACATACAAAATGTTTTAATCGCATTGAAATTGCATTCTAAAAAAAGCGACTAAGTCGTGGATGTCGCTCTGCTGTACTGTAGGTTACAAGTGGGTTACAGTAATGGATGGAATTAAATTTGAATCCAATGATATTATATCATTGTATACGAAAAACGATTCTGAGCGGAGACGGTTTATCTGTCAAGGACATATATTATAGATTATTAAAAATGTCCAAATCTTGGATATAAAAGGAAATTTTTTATGAATTTCTAGCATAAAATAATTTGCGAATTTTCGTGATTATTACGTATGTTGTCAAAATTCAAACTTTGAATGTTTATAAAAAAAATCGTGCCTATGCATATTTAATATTTTTCAACTGCAATTGTAACAATATATATATTAGAAGCCTTGTATTAAATTTTCAAGCTTTTCTACCCAACAAATACATTTTTATCGATATTAATTTAAAAAAATTAAAAAACTAATTATTATCGAAAATTAGATATGCCTATAAATAGTTCAACTTAAGTCGAATTTCTTTAAAAAATGCATGCTGGATAGAATATACTTATATAAACATTCGGTGAAAATTGCATGTATCTATAGTCATTTACTTCAGTTACATCAAAAACCAAAATCGATTTTATCGAAAACTGATTGTTCGTATAAATTCCCGTTTTTTCCTTAATTTTTAGTTTGTTTATCCCGATTAATTAGAATTATTGAGAATATTTTATTTTTGACACCCCCCCCCCCCCAAAAAAAAAAAAAAAAGTACCAACTAGATTCACTTTCTGATCGAACGAGGTACTGACTCAGTACTACTGAGTCGAAAATCGAAGCACTTTTACTGCTCCAAAACGTGATGATACACAAAAAAAAAACCAGTCATCAACATATAAATATCATTATTTTCAAAATTGTTTATTTAATGTTTTTATAATGACTTAAAACTTTGTATAAATATATAAAATAAAGTATTTTGGAAAACGTTATACTTTCTTTTAGAGATATAGGTAATATTGGTAATGGCTAATGATGGTGTTTTATGAGTTGTGTAATTGATTAACCTAGTGTAATCGATCGATAATGGAATACGCCCGACCCAGCCAATGGTAAAAAATCATCGCAATTTGTCTAACTGCAGTCAAGTACCTACTTGACTAAAACATTATATATGTTATATTAAAAAGTGTATTATGGTGTATCCGAATAGGTTCCGAAATGTCTAAATTGGTTCCCTGATTGTTATGAAGAGTGTATCCGAGTTGGTTTCTGAATTTTAACATTAATTCATAATCCGAACGATTCCAAGATTATTTTAAGAGCGTATTAAATTCTCTTGAATTTCATACAGGCTTAGGAATATCTACGTACGTATTACGGAAGTATGATTAAAATAACCTATGCCTTTTTGTTTCGAAATAGACCATAATGTATTTAATTATCTTTTTTATTGTATACACCCGTACATAAATATGCGGTAAATATTATGTTATATTAAACATGTTAGATAAAATCATTTTATTGAATTTCAACTTTTTCGAAAGTCTTTATCGGTAATCAATTTGGATGTGTGTCACCTAGAATATCGGGAATTGTAAGATGGGAATCAATTGGGACGTCATGCGGATACGAATCGGCACATTACATTAATCAATAATGTAGACTATATTCAAACTCTAAGGCTTTTCTCGACGACATACGGTAGTCGCGTCACCGGAAGGTATACTTCAACAAGTTTATGACAGCTATATGTCTGCAGACTGCAGCAGTGTGATATCGTTTTCGATTAGTTATGATCGTGATTCGTGTGGCGCTTGGACGGTACATTATATAGCCGTATTCACTGTAAATTTTTTTGTTAAATTTCAATTAACGACGCAATGTAACTTTACACAGAATATGTTTGCTAATTAATTTTGCATGTAAAAGTAAGTAAATTTGTCTCAATTATTAAGATAAATAATGTTCACATACATTTCTGTGTGAATTTCAACTAAAAGTGTTGTAGGTATAAATATACAAAGGTTTTCAAAATAAATTCATTTTATAAGTAAAAATGTTACACATGTTAATTTATCTTCAATTTTTTTGAAATTAATTAATTAAAAATAAATTTTTTTTTTTAGTTTTTTTACCAAAACATTCAATTAAATTTAAATATAAAATATTGTAGTCCTTGTTTCTGTGAGACTTATAAAAAAAATTATAATTACCTTATCTGTTGTAGCTTGTCTTGGTAAGATTATAGTTTTATAAAATATAATCAATTTCTTTTCTTGAGTAAAAATGTCTCACAATCAGACCCAACTTTAAAATAAAGATATTGCTAGATGAAATATTAATAGTTCCCAAACAATTGTAAAATCATTCATACTATTTAAACTGAAAATAGTATTATGTTGAATAAATCTCTAAAATCATTGCAATATATTATCTAATTTGAATTTTAAAAAACCTGTTGCTCTAAAATTTTTTAGTACTTTTGGATATTTTGATGATTGTAATTCCTAATTGATAGCTTTATGTCATATATATAATAATCAGTAATGTAACAAATGCATAGGTGAAATTTGGTCCAATCCTAAATACTAGGTGTTTGTGGATAAGCAATGTTTATGGCGTATTATGTGTTTAACATTCAGACCATTCAGTATTATCCAAAGGAATTGGCTGGTGTTTTGCAGTTTCTCTAAAGGTAACTCTTATATTTTATGACAATTTCTATACTAAAAATTATTTAATGTTTTTTTACAGTTGTGTGCTTAATATAAACGAAAAGGGGAATAAGGTAAATAAGAAAAATTCTTCTAAAAATTTGTGCCAAAATTGCTTAAACTACAGCTAACAGATTATGATACTTATGTCAAAAAGTGGACATGTTAATTTTTTTTCTGTATTAAAAAGGGTACCTTTAGTATACTTAATATTATTATTTATGACATCATTATACAGAGTGTCCCACAGAGATCTGACATTCTGACAAATGAAATAACTTTTGTTCTAATCAATATTTTAAAAAAAATTCTTTTAAATATAATTCATAGACACTTGCGCTACATTTTTAGAATACATTTTTTATTTTTTAATACTAAAAATAAAAAACTTAAAAATTGATAAAAAATGATTTCGAAATATTCAATATAGCCAATTTGTAAATCTGATTTTTAGAAAAATGTATATGGTAAAAACACTTATTTAAGTCAAATGGCTGATTTTTTAAAATTTTTTTAAATATCAATATTTTCGTTAAGTAAATTATGATCTAGTTTATGTTAGAAACCTTGTAATTTCAAATAATAATAAAGTTTATTACAAATATTTTATAAGAACATTTTTAAATAAATGCATGTTAAAATCTATTATTTTTTTATTGTATTTATTTTAATAATATGTGATATATAAACTATAAATTACTATAATTTATCGAACGAAAATATTGATATTTAAAAATTTTTTTAAAAAAATCAGCCTTTTGACTTAAATAAGTGTTTTTACCATATAAATTTTTCTAAAAATCAGATTTACAAATTGGCTATATTGAATATTTCGAAAACATTTTTTATCAATTTTTAAGTTTTTTATTTTTAGTATTAAAAAATAAAAAATGTATTCTAAAAATGTAGCGCAAGTGTCTATGAATTATATTTAAAAGAAGTTTTTAAAAAATATTGATTAGAATAAAAGTTATTTCATTTGTCAGAATGTCAGATGTCTTTGGGACACCCTGTATATCCTTTTATATATGTATTGCATATATTATATATATATATACCTTTTTGTTTTTTATTTACTAAACAATATATTTACAATTTATACAAACATTGTATAATAAGTAATTCTGATGAAAAAATTTAATAATGACGTTAAAAAATAGGAAAGCTCCAAGTTGTGCCACCTGACAAGTTTAAGTTTATATTATTATGCAGGTCCTTGAATCATTTGTATTTTTAACCTTCTGGGTATGGAGTGGCAGAGGATAGTCTTAGGATTGGAATGCTAGAGGAACTTTGAATAAAATGTGTGGGTTCGTAGATTCAGGTCTTTGTGGAGGTTTTTGTTGATTACATACCAAAGCGGAGGCAAATAGATTGAAACGACTGCAGAGTTTTGGTGTTTGAAGGCTTTGCTAAAGAGTGAGTAAATTTAAAGAATTTCAATTTCTTAACATTCAAAAATTTGGAACAATTTGAATTTAGTAAAGCTCAATATGATAAATTATTGGGAAAAATCCAATGGAATATATACATTCACTATACAAATAAACGTTATAGTTCATATAGTTAAATGTACAATATAAATGGTATGAATTTCAACTGTTACTAATCCTTAAATGTACAAACTTGTAAGTGTAAATTTACCATGAGTACAAATTTACGCTTATGAGTTAGTACATTTAAGAATTAATAGCAGTTGAAATTCACTCACTTTTTAATTGTACATTTAAATATTAACTACTAACTAACATTACCGGTTACACTTATGGTAAATATACATTTACATTTTACAGGTTTGAAAATTTAAGAATAGTAACAGTTGAAATTTACTAACTTTTAACTTGTATATTATTGTAATTTACTAACTATTAACCGCTAACTAATATGAAATTAAAAGTCACGTATGTTGATAAATATCAACCCATAATAATAGATAAATTTACAAATCATTAAGATAAGTAAATTGCAACTATGACCTACTGATAATTTTACACATCAAAAAGGTTAATACATTTCAACTTCACTATGATTGTAAATTTAAACACATAGTGTTATATTAATGTGTGTTGCCACACGTTTTGTGTAAATTTACACAAACAATTATTAACAGTGTAGGAGCCACGTGGCGACCAGAGCTAGACGCCTAGACATCACTATACATTTATCAGCGTTATAATAATATTGGCACGCGAATTTCGCAATACAATATTATATTATTATTATTTATTTATTTTCATTTAAAAAAAGAAATGTATACAATATACATACGTCATATAAATTAATACAAATATTTATACTTATTATAATATGGCATTATACATAAATGATTGTTTCCATGAGCTTGACTTGTTGACTGTTTTTATTATATAATAATATAATACAAGTATATTATAGTTATATGTATATTATTAAATTACTATTATACTCATAGCTGCACCGATAGCCGATGTGTTATATACCAGCTACGTGTCGTTTTTCACATGCAAGTGCGCACTCCGTATGCGTAGATAATAAAACGCTCATCTTTTCGACTAGCTATAGGTACATACGAGTACATCCGAACATTTTAATTTACCGAAAAAATAATTAGTGTTTTGGCGGAATGTGCACCTATATGTTTCTGCTCGATATTAAATACGTTACAAGATCCGAAGTACTATTTATTTTTTTAAAGTAAACTAAAAATATGATTGTCTTGCTTAATTTGTATGATGATTGATGACTACCATCACTATATTCTAATATTATGCACTTTCGCCTATAATGAATATTATTAATATATTTTGTTCTAGTCATTTGAAATGAATAAAATGTTCGATCATCCGAACACACCATCGTTTGATAGTAAATAAAATAATTAATAATAATAATATACTATAATCAGTATATAATCTATATTCTATATTATTATATAATGTAAATGTGGTTCAATATTGATGATTTACAATGATTTTTTCTGTTGTATTCCGTGAGCTAATTATAATTATATAATTATAAAAACCATCACGAACTTAAAACATAACATTATAAAACAACCGTACACGTGTGCTGCGCAGAAATACTTAAAACGTAATATTGTTAACCATTTATCAGTAACTAAATTTTTTTAGACGCCTTACGTTTCCCTTTTAGACTATATAGATACATATGAGAATACTTTTTATTTTATTTTAGCTATGAATTCGTTATCCGTTAATCGTTTACAATTTTGAATTAATAATATACAAAATATGCATTCCGACAATATACGTGTTGTTCGTCATTTATATTACATTTGCGTAATTACATAAGGCGTTCAAAACACTATATTATCCCATAGTATATTGAGGATCTATAGTAACTAATATGTGAACATGGTATAATGTAATATGTTAAATATAACCGTATTCAGATATTATATTAAATATACATATTATTATTACATTACATTTTTTTTTTTTATTGTCTGCAATATAAACATTTCTCGTCCGCTGTTTTTATCGTATATAACGGTATGCATAAATTGCAAAAATGTACATATTTAAATTTCACAGTTTGTGATGGATATTGTTCACGATTATATTATTGTAGGCCGCGAGTTGTCGCGCTGTCGAGTGTTAGTCTCAGAGTGAAATCGCGAAACAACGTTTTTTTTTCGAGAAGAAAAATACGCTTACCTTTATTGTATGCACACAACCAGACGACTCATTATTATTATTATAAGTGCTACAACGAATATAATATCAGGGGTGGCCAACGTGGGATTTGAGTACGCACACATGTATGATGGTTAAAAAAAGGTTTGTACAATTATTTTATAAATGTAATAAAAACAGTACTTATATGGCTACGTAGTACATATCCTATTATATGGTACTATACACATGTTATGCGCTTATAATATAATAATTGAATGGAAATAAAATTATATTAATATCGAGCACATTAAGTTTATTAGGTTAGGTTTTTTTTCTACAGCCTGACCAGTGATCACCCGGTAGGGGAGGGGGGGGCGAGCACTTAAAAGTTTTGTAAATGTCACTGGGCCGTCCGAAAACGAAATAAAATCTAATAAGATCCATTGATGTAGCCAGGATTTCTAAAATGGGACGGTCAATAAAAATATTTCATAAAAATCAGTTTGTATTGTTTGCACTAGGGATAACTTTAATACTTATTTTATGACCAACCATATAATATTAAATATTTAAATAGATACATCATACATCATCCAAACATCCATTCGTTTTCAACATGTGGCTAAAATATGGCCGATATTGGGCGGATGTCCGCTTTGATCTTCCACTGCTAACATCATATAAGATCTGTCTATCTGTACTCTTTTCATTATTCGCCTTTTTGACTAACCTCGCAAATAAGTCATGCTGTATATAGGCCAACCCCTGATAAGACAGTAATAATAAATAAGACCTTCCCTGACAGGGTTTTCTCTGGCTTCTCGGGATCGTCGTCCGCTAGAGAAACGCGCAGTGGCCTTCGCCGCCGCCGCGTCGCTCGGTCGGTGGTCGGTCATCGGCGGCGGCTGTCTACGTCGCGGTCGCCGCGGAGGAGAGCAACCGCAGCTGCGTGCGTCGAACGAAACGCGTCGCGTGTGTCGGCGGCGGTGGCACATCAGTCGCGTTTCGATCGGCAACCTCGTCGCACTGTTCCGCCGCCGCAGTCGTAGCGCACAATCTTAACAATAATAATAATATCACAACAACAACAACAACAATACTATTGACGTGATAATAATAATAATACAATTCACGTCAAACGTTTCCCTGTCTCGCTGGAAAATCGAATGCCGTGTCAACGTTCGGTTCAATCATAATAATATTATTATCTATTGCCATGGCCCGGCCGAGTTGTGTTGCAGTGCGTCGTGCGACGGTCGCAACGACTTCGCGGCCAACTGACGCGTCGCAATAATAACGACGACAACGACAACCGACGACGTCGTCGACAATCCATAGTTACGAAAATATTATTAAACTATACTTTTAAATCGACGACAGTGACGTACCATCGACGCCGGACGACGGACAGCTGACGCTACGAGTTTTATGCGCGCCGCAGCCAGACTACGACTCGCCACCGACGCCAGAACGCAGACGCAGCGACACCGTCGCCGCCGACGCCGTCGTCGCATCTTCCTCGACCCGGAACCGTTGGCCGCACGCGCGCGCCATGTACGTGTCGCTGTGCAGGGGAATCCCGGAGAGTTCGTTCAGGTACGACCGACGGCCGCCGCGCGACACGTTTAAATGCACTTTTTGCGGGCGCATTCAGATCAGTCGTCGAGGGGACGCCGTGCCCACGTGGTCGCGGTGTTGTCTCCGTCACACGGATAGCTAATTTTTTGTTGGACTTATTGTGTCGGTCGTCACGGCTAATAAAATTAGAGCTAATTTGTCGCGTTGATAACACTATCTCGAGACACTCGACGGTAAGAACGTGTAATATTAATACAATTAGGTATTATGTGATATTCTCTTGAGCACCTTGGCCTCTGTCCATGTATACCATAATATTTTTTTATTTTAAACCGATTGATGAACGTTTCTAATTTAAACATTTTACTTTAAGTATTAAAATATAAATTAGATCTTACGAGGTGCCCTAGATAATGTCCTTGTCTTCGAGTTACTGATCATTGATAATGTCGGTCGATTCGCTCTAATATTAAACGCCTACACGACGACACGATATCGGTTCAGAGTTTAGACCGTGAAAATTTACTACGTTTGTATAACGGATGTAACACGTGCGGGTTCGGCGTCCTCTTAAAATTCAGTTTTCGTACAAAAGAACATTGTACCCGAACACTGTTTGATTTACACTGTTCCGAACAAAATATGTTATTGTTTTAATAATTTCACAACAATAATATGACGTATCGTTACTATCGTTGGATGTTCCGAACATTATTGTCTGTCGTGGACTATATTTTTCGTCGGGGGGCCAATTCCAACGAAACGCGTTCAACAATATTTGTTTGGGATGTAACTATATAAGTATAGGAAAATAATATTGCTCTGAGCATAGTTCAATTTGTTTGTTTGTACGGAAACGAGTCTGTATAATACTAGGAGGGGTGCTTAGGTGGGTCGGTGGGGAAGAGGGCATTGAATGAAACTGTACGTAAAAAACGATATAAACGTCGTAATAATAATGTAATGTAGTGTTATATATATAGTTATTTATATAATAATAGTAATAACGGATTCGAGTCTACACAAATCGAGTTTGACAATTATTTCAAACAATAGAAATATGTTCACTCAAGTATTGTAACCACAGATTTTCACATAGAATATTGTATGGAAGCCAAGTGTCCAGAAAAAAAAAATCAGACCGTGTAACATCATAGTTCATAATATTATTATAAAACAACCGCCGGACACAGTCTGTCGGATTTATTTTCACCACTCGACGTAATATGCCAGCTTACACTCAAAAATTTGTGATTTATTAATCGTATTATGTCATAAATATTATTGATAGGTACTTCTTATTTAGAGTCTGCACGTGCGCGACGACGACGAACTCACTGATGCGATATAGTAGCTTATATGCGGACTGACTTGAATGGTGTTTCTATTTAAACAGTACAATTGTGATGATATATAATTTAAAATATAATATAATGACGAAGGGCGGGGATGAGTCGTTGTGCACGCACATAGTGAATGGGAATGATGGGGTGTGAGAGAGTGAGAAGAGAAGAAGAGAAGAAAACAAATTCCAATTGGCTAGCGAACCCCTAAAACTGTACGTAGTTGGTTAGCTATAAACTATAATATATAAAATATATGTTGCATTATGGATGACAACGATGACGACGGCTCTGGGGTTTCGTCGGAATTGATAATATAATAATAATAATAATATAACATAATATTGTAATAGTTATTGCGGCGTACGCGCGATGTGTGATTGTATAAAACACTGTTAGTTTTTGGCGCCAACAATAAAATGCGGTTTTCACTCCTATACAATATGAAAAAAGATTTCACCAGTAAGAAAGCAGTGAGGGCCGAGGGGCAGCTGCAGGAGTCGCGTGTTTTCGTGTTCACGTTTATACGCCGTAAGAAACCACACCGTGCAGATGCCAGAAAAAAATAACAACAACAACAACACCACCAATTTCGATAGGTCGGAAAGATGGAGACAGAAACTATATTATTATTATTATTATTATTATTATTATGTACGTGCATAATAGAGGTGTGCTCGTGACGTCACTCCCACGTGGAGTTGCATACTGCATTATTGTTAGTCGTACACATAATATCGTGCGCGTTACAGTTGCACCATGATGCGATGACATACAGAGCGATTCAAGAAGCACACTCGTTTATTCAATTTCTGATATATGAAATTTTTAAATATACGAAAAGACAATATGATTTTCAAATAGGTGCTTCGATTTTTTATACAATAATATTGAGATGAAACGTCCAGGAATGATAGTATACACTGTTTTAATCGTGAACCATTCCTTTTGTCTTTGAATAATTTCTAAGAAGATTATTATTTTTTAAATTTTAATGCATTTAAATCAAAATTTGGAGTTCTAGTTTTGATATCATTAAACCTTACGTGAGCACAAGGCTTATAATACATAAAATACAAAAAAATTAATATTTTACTAAAGTATTTAGTAGTAATTTATTATACTTAAAGTTTAAACCACTTTTACTTCTTGAGTTAATAAAATTTCAAACTAGTAGATTATTATCTATAAGTTATTACGTCATATTACAGCTACTTGTTCTATTTCCCCCAATAAATATTCTGCTTTGAAGTATGAAATTAAAAATGCATCGTTCAAAAATGTAAAAACTTAACAACAGTGGTCATACTTATCAAACAATTTTCAAAATAGTAAAACATTTAATCTATTGTTACTAAATAGTTGCTTTGTAATGATATCTTACGATTGAATAAAAGAAAAAAATGTTTAGTAAAACCGTTAATACTTTTCGCCGTACTTTAGTTACTTACCTATATTATGAATGTTAACTGTTAAAATAATTACCCTATATGGCTATATTGTAATATTTTTAATACATCTAGTTACAATTGTATAACTATTCTTGGTGACTTGGCATTTATTTGTAAAATATTATTATAATATTATTATGTTTCATCATTCGTAATGTCGTAATGTGTGTATAATATTATTGTGCGTGTACTACACCTGGTGACGAGCATCCAACATACTATAGTGTGATATTAGGGCATCAACCTGTGTGACTTACAATTGTCAATAATGTTTATAATTATAGCATATTATTATAATCATGTTATTGGTCGGATTTTCTTGGTCTTTGAACGATGAAAATTATATAGGTATGTTGAAATAGATAGACAACAGTTATTCTGATATTATGTTATTTTTTCTGGTAGGAATCCACGCTATACGCTATATTATAATAGTGCGTATTAGAATTTAAAAGAGAAAGTACACGCTGCAGTCGAATATATTTTTATCTGTTGGGACATTTTTATACATAAATAATTGATATTAGTATCTACCTACAGTTAAATAATTATTGCACATTCCATGCTAACTATTATTTACCGTAAAAACGATATAGCGAAACGCGTGTTTGTACTTTAAATTGTAATAGTACTCAAATCATTAAAAAAACATCACACGCATACTTTTTTCTTTGTCTTACATACGTACGACGTAGCAAATTTTCATTCACTAATTTGAAATTTCAATAGTGTATACGTACTGCTAGTTTTGATATTATTATAGAATGAAGAGTGAATCGACTTATTATAAAATTGAAATTAAGATTATTGTTTGGGGTCTCGAGTATGCTTTTAGCATTATTATTATTATTATTATTATTTTTTTTTTTTATTTATTAATTAAAGGCTTCAAATACAAATGTTTATTGGCCTACAATGGTTTACATGTTTAATTTATTGTATTATTATTATATTTGAGTAAATTATCATCATTTTAAAATATACAGTTTCAAAAAGTTCATAACTTCTTTAAAAATAAAATCAATAAAAGATAATAATCTTACGTTTAAATTTTCGAATATGTCAATTCACTACGGTATATTATCAAAACTAACGGCACACTATATTGAAACAAGTGACCGAACATTTGCCATGTCAAGCGTATGTAAGACGAATACGACACATGCGGAGCGACGTCTCCTTAATCATTAGCCATAATAAAATACTCCAAAAACGCGTGCATGATTTTTACTTCTGTAAATTATATAATAATTTGTCTTGTGTCATATCTCCCGGGGAGCTTATAAACCAGGGCTGAGTAAAACATTATTGAGGTAATTATAGTTATAAATTAAATTACGCTTAATGGCCGTTCTGAAAATCACGAATAAAATGTAATAACATTAATTTGATATAATTTCTTTAATTTTATTTTAAACTCTGCAACTGCAATGGAAATAATAAGTCAATTATTGCATAAACTGTAAATCACGTATGTTTTAGATAGGTACCTACTATACTGTGTTGTAAAAATTGTTTATTAGATTAAATTTAAAAAATAATTTATCATTTTAGATGGTTTACAACAATTTTGAGTGGTACGAAAATAGGATTTTATTCTGTTCTTTTGGGCCCCATCAAATCGTAATTGTATTCTACATCAGCTGTATTAACCTGTAATCATACAGCTGACACAATTCTTCAGATAAAAAACATATTTTTGGTGTGCGATAGGGGTAATTTAATAATTATAACTTATAAGATTTTAATTTCTTTTTGATGGTACCCAAGTTATATGCCTTGTAAAATATTAATTCTGTTGAAATAAAAAACGTCAACACACTATTTATTCCGTTTTATTTTTACGTAGTATCGTATGCAAATGTATGTTTCAAAATCGAAAGTGATTTTTTTTTTTAGTCACACTTATATTGGCCATTATCGTATCTTGGCAAGAAAATTGAAAACACTATATTGCGTATAGAGCTGCAGATTTGTGTTTTTATTATTCACTCTAAACAAAATGCATATTAATATATTGTATACACAGAGCAGTTTGTTTAAATCTGATTCATTAAATCGTATTGTAAACGTCGATATACACTTTATTTTTTAACCATCATTAATCCTTCGTTTCTGGATAATTTTTTTTTTTATGTATATTGGCAAAGTCGAAAAAGTTAAGTTAGTAAATAATATGTAGTATTGTAGTACTAGTACACAAACTTTGTATTTAAATCTTCAAATGTATATGATTCAGTTGAATCGGTTTCAAACATTTTGCTTAGTTCGATTTCTAGTTGATGCGATCAGAAATAATGTATGACGACTGACGAGTTTAAAATATATTCTGATTATTTGAGGAATCTGATTTGTATATTACTTCCAAAGAATTATAATCATAACGGCATTTGAGCATTTCATACAACGCCTTAATCAATATATTATATAATCGCAGCTCTACATATTTGTATAGTACCTATATATAGGCATTTCTTTACACAAACAGACAAACTACGGTTTTTAAGATAATATTGATTTTTTTTTTACGTCTATCAGATAATGTTCTGTAATAATTTATATTTTATTTTATTAACTCGTTTGCATTACACAGTGCCATATATTCGTGTGCATATGTATATAAATTCTCGGAATTATGTTACATTAAATTATTAATATGTAATAAGAAATGACTAATAGAAATTATTGTGTATTGATCCAGAGTAGAAATTTAAATATTCCACATCGTTGTATCGATTATTATGATATTAATAAATTGTGCATTCTGATTTTGATTGATAAATCAATATTATGAATTTGAACATTTTCATGTGTGTAATCGAGTTTTGCTATACATTTTATTATATTCACATGTTTTGTTAAACACGTACCTCAACAAGGCATCAGAAACATGGTTTACCTCACCCAAGTATTAACATAATATTATGATATAAATTTGTCATTTGATGCGAAAATGTTTATATATTTTAAGAGTATACCGTTATCGAGAGCAAGTGTGACGAAGAAGGATGAAAAGCAAACGATGTGGATAAGCTCTCGCTGTCAAATTTGAAACGTTTGCATGTGTAACAATTTATAGGTTATGTGGTTAGAAATAAGATAATTCTCAAATTAAAAAAAAAAAAAAAACATATTATATTGGCTCATCTATTGATCCTACTACCGGTTCCTGTTACTGCACTCACTTGTGAAAAACGCCATAATAAGCCACTTCTCAAGTGTGGAAATGATAATTATAGTCGTGAGTCATGACTATTATACCTATCGCGCGTGAACGAGTATCATATAGATGTGACGACACTGAATTAAGATATAATTTTCCAGAGCATATTGTCCAAAATTTTAATACATATTATATTGTTGACTTTATTATAGGTAGTGCAAGTTCATAACTAATTAATAATTATCTTAACGACAAACGACAACAACAATAACAACTTTGACAAGGAAAAAAAAGTCTGTACAAAAATAATGTTACAGATTATAATAATATAATACCGCTACAGTCGCAGTTGAAGTTCATAACATAATATTTTTATGGTATGGAAAAGGTTACAATATTCATGCAGCAGTTACGTAATAATAATAATTGTTCTGCCCATAAACTTGTCGTATCCTTATATATTCACTAAAAATATACAATGTTACGTGGGTGCATAAGTGCATTTAAATTCAGTAGTAATTATTATATTTGTTCTTAATATAGGAACACTGAAACGACTATAATATTCTTGTGCATTGCGTACCTACGCGGTTTTAACGTTCAAATTTATTCGTATTTTAAACGCATCGTTTGAGTTCCTATTGCAAAATCTATACTATTATCCAACGTGTTATCTATCATTATATGATGATGATGATGATGAGGATTTGATGATATATATATATGTATACATATTATATAAATATCAATAAAATCAAATTATTGCAATATGTTGTGCTATTTTAAATCATGCAGTTTCTAAGAACTTATTTTTCTTGCGTAAACTCTATATTGTAGAAGCCGCAATAGTACTAAATAGTAAATATCCATTTTTATATGGAAAAACTAGCTGAACCCATGCACGTCGTACTGTCGTAGCCCGTTAACAATCCTACCTCCTATATATTTTCAACTGTGTGTCGTCAAACCTTCGTTTCATGTGATTATGATAACAGTATATTATTATACATATAGATTGATAACGGTTTTGTATAATGTCAAATAAACTATGGCGGCGCCGCGGAAGCAATGCGAAAGCAGTTCCCGCGGCGTCGTCGGTTCAAAACTGAAAAAAAAAAGATTGATAACGGTTAAAATATACTAAGTAATATAATCTTACAACGATCTTCAATTTAGTTTATCATTATGTAATTTTATACGTTTTATCGAGAAAAATTTGACAATTCAAATATTCAATATAATGATATTATTTGGCCTTTCAATTTTTAACTTAGTCTATATTTTTTGCTCATAGGTTTTTAATATATCTCTGTACAAAATTTCATCGCAATCGGTCCAGTCGTTTAGAAATGCATGCATAAAGGACGGACAGGCAGAAATTCATTTGTATACATATACCTATATAAACAGAGGAGAATATTACTCATGCATAGGCTTGTAGATACTTTTGTTATATCAAAAGAATTGTTTTTTTTGTGAATTTCAAAGTGCAGGTTTTTAAAAAAAATACATAATGAACTCCTTTATAAATTGTGAACATTTGGTGACTTTACAACAATTCTAAGCGGAGCCCCTACACGGGTATTCACGTGTAGTGGGTTTTGCCTAATATCTATTTTATTAAATGGAAATATATGGAGGGCCTTGTTTCAAAGACACAATGGATGAATGGACTATGGTTTTGATTAATGCAAATCATTTTTTGTTCGAAAAAAATACCACTTAGAATGTGTGTGAAAACCTTCTAAAAGAATTCGTGGTAGAACTACGCGCTATTGCATACCCATACACAATAACTTCCTGCAGTTTGAACTTTGAAAAAATGACCAACTCGTTTTAAAATGTAATGATTTGGACAGGTAGATGAGTATACCAATAAATCAAAATTACGTTTTGTTTCGTATATCTATTATTTACTGTCTTGTTACATGTACGTCTTCTTAGAATATTTTGTTTTCTAATATTGAGATCTTCGTCTCATTTCCGAGAAATTTTAGTATTTTTTTTTTTTTTACAAATTCACATTATACATAGACTATTATACACGCCACTGTCGTTAGACATTATATAATTTTCTGGTTAAATTTATAATCTTATTATAATGTATATAGCATATGATGCCTTTTTAAATAGGTAAGCAATTCGTCAGCGGCCGAACCGCTTCTGTTAACCAACTTCGTGCTGCTGATAAAAATATGTTCGTTATCAGTTGTCCACGTGCGGTCACAATCGCAAAGTTTATTCTGAATTATCAATGTTGTCAATCGTCGTGATGACTCACCAACTTTGACCGTTGTGGTGTGATTCGTAGTTTCATGGTTCAAATTTTATAACTCGAATAATAAAACTCGCTCCACCTAGATAAATAGTATTTATGTTATTCGTTGATTTTGATTTTTGTTCGAATATTACCTAAAATTAACTATTACTTCATAGCATTGATTCAGTTTTGTCGGAAGAACAATAAACTATTATTATAATATTGGCGAATATCTATTATATTGTAGTAAGTATACTGAAAACTGCAGAGTGGTCACTATTTTTCACTCTACTAATAATTTTAAATGCACGTCTTACTCGCTTTATGCGCATCGTATGCATAGAATTATTATTAAAATATAAACTTAGTGTTTAACTAGTCACGTAGTACTGCTGCTGCTGCTACTGTCTATTAAGTTAATAAATATATTTACTTTAAAATGTTAAATTGAAATGTTTCATAATTTATATGATTGCTGTGAATATTTAATGAAGTATCTATTGGGAACTTTATAATATTATGCTAATATTATGTTGTATAGAATGGACAAATACTATAATCGTACTATAAAATTATATGTTAATCAAGAGGAGACAGATATTATAGCGTATGTTTAATTGATTATAGTTTGTGTAATTAATTTTTTAAGTAAAAAAGGTATTTATGGAAGTCATTTTGGATTTTGACGAGTAGTTTTATTTTATTTGGGATTATATTATATGGTTAATTGTTTATTGTTATGGTAAATTTATTTTATATTTTCAATTCAATAGATTAATTTGGATAATTTTACTATTTCGGTACCTACTATATGTGTCGAAAACTGTAGTTTTCATAAAACATTATTAAAGGTCCATAAACTGGATCTATTTTGCAAACGACGTGTATTGAGCTGATTAATTATCATGTTGAAAACCTTGATATCAATTGCCTAAATATAAAAGATTGTTATTAACATCACAAAGTATAGTTATAAACTGTAGTAGATCACGTATTCCGTTGAATGACTCTGTCAATTCGTAATATATGTTAAAATAATTTAAATTGTTTTAGATAATTATTATTAAATTAGACCAATTGATATATAATGATACAATTTTATGTACATTTTGTAAACACTTTAACCGTATAATTTATAGTGAATATAATATTAACTCGAGAGTTTTCGTATATTATATATTATATAGATAAGTACTTAAATTTAATTAGAGATCTGAATTTAAAACTTTTACAGTGTCACCTGAAGTAAAAAATTTAAAAAATCATCTATTTCTAATATTCGATGTGTGTGTGCTATTATAGTTTAAAAGTTTAAATCATAACTATTCCTTATTTTGAATGTGAATTCACAATATGGCAATAATGTTTGTAATAACATTTGCAGCATGCACTTCGATTTAAGCGCACGTATAGTATTATTGAACTGTTGGTTTTATTTTATTATTCTATCTCGAGGAAAACGTGAAAGTTACAACAGTTTGTTTTTCTATTAATAAATTACTAATTGATTTTCAATAACACACGGTGTCATAATGTCGAAATGTTTAATAAAGCATATTTTTGATGTGTACTCGTTGTGGCGTGTTAGTGTTATAATACTTTATCAATTTTAGGTGTTGAGGTACAACGAACCTTAACCCGATCACATCATTGGAAGCAAAAAACAGTAGTAGAATACACTTGTCTTAATACACATATATTTCAATAATGAGTTATTTTTGGTTCATTATATCCTTGATTAATATTATATTTAATCGTTATCGGATGTAATATTGAAAACACTTTCTAGAAGCTTTTTGTCATTGGTTATCTAAACAAAAACATTTTACTCCTAGTGCTATAAATAATATGTATTTGAATAATTAATAACTCTTATATACTGCACGAGTCGAGAAAAATTTAATTCATGGCAATATTTTGAATTATAAATCCATGATTTTTGACTATCGTACCCAATAACAACAATCAACTTAAAAAAGTGTGTAAAATATATCTAAATTATTCACATTCGACAGTATCGATTAAGCCCTAGAGGTATTTCGAATATTCAAACCAATGTCTACGCGGCCATGGCTAGTTAATATTATATTATAATTAATGGATATAATATTCACGAATATAGAAGTTCCGATTTTTGTTATATATTTATAATAAAACATTTAGTGTATTTTACTTAACATTGAGTGTTAATTTCATGATGAAAAAACTTTAATTTTTGTCTGATGACCATTGGAAAGCTAATTGCTATTGTGCGATTATTATTGGTGTATTTAAAATCGTAATTTTATTTAGTTGTATGGTTATTAACATCGAACTAGAAAATTCAAACTATTGATGATTGACTGCGTTCAGTATTTCTTTACTATACTCCTCCTGGCTCCTACTACTATTATACGTAATATACCACAAGTCGGTCAATATTGAATGAGTGAAACGGACTTAACTTCAGAGTTCATTTTGATCGTGGAATAAATCAAAATGTCCATGGACAGAATATTTATTAGATGTTTCTTTCATTCTTGGACGGGGCGAGTTGTAGTAGTGTACTCTTCCCTGGCGGTATCGAAACTTGTTTTCTCTTAAATAATATTCATTTACAGTTCATGACATTTTCTATACCTTACGTTTAAGTTATTAGCATTCTTCTTGGTGACTGGTGAGGCGAAAAAATAATACACATTTTGCTGCTATTATAGTGTTATATAAACATCGAGAGCTGTTGATTTTCATTATTATTTTGTCTATGCCTGTTTATCTATAAATTGTTTAAAATTTAAAAATCAAAAACAATAAAAATTATATATGAAACCTAAAAATTGGTCATCATTATTTATATCGTTATAAAATTAAATAATTTAAATACCGTAGTTTGCATACTTATTTTTTTTAATTTCCTCGTCTATTGCGAAATATTATACAAACCTACAATATTCTTTTTAATAAATAATAATTATGCCATTAATTAATATTTAATACGTAATATTTTAGTTATAAAATGTTTATACTTCATGCATTGAAGTTTCAAATGTATTGTATTACCTACTATTAAATGTTTTATCAGTGATCCATTTAAGTACAGCAAACTAATGTGCACAACTACATTGCATAGTCTGGTACACTGTTCACATAAAGTATAACAGATAATATTACATCATAATCAACTGTAATAGTACGAACTATGTACTTTTATATTTTTAGACTTTCGTATTGTTATTATATTACCGAAAATTGTATGTAAATAGTCACTGTGTAAACACATAATATAAGAATTATGTATACAATTTACGTTTATACATCTGTCATTAACATATATTAATTTACTTTGAAATAAATTAACTAATATAAATTGCATATAGGTATAGTTATAGCTAATTATGTATTTATTTTAAGGTTGTTAAATTTGTGGAAAACGAATAACAAAACACTTTACGTTAATTTCAATTCTTAAGTAAACAAAAAAGGAAAAGGAAAATGTTCGTAACTACCATAGTCAATGAACATGAAAATATTCAATCGAAATATTTGTAAAATGTTTTTGTTCTCAACCAGTTTTAATGCTTAGTTCATATAGTTCACGGTTAGGTTTATAAATAGAATTTCTAAAGTTTAGATTATGTTATTTAATCAACAACTTTTATCATTTTTATTACAATTACTGTTTGTGTATTTAGTGATATAAACCTACTCTACGTGGTTTGATAACGTTTACTGAAATCGAACGGCCTCCCACCTAATTGCACAAACAAATAATAATAATATAGTTCCCACTTAATAATAAAAATAATAATTCGTTTAAAATCCAGAAGTGAATTTGTTTCAGAAAAAATGAATGCATTGTATAATAATATAGAATTTATGTAACCTACGTCCTCACTATTCGCCTACCAAAGCATAATTTATTAATATCACAGTAATAGTTCATGTATTAAATTATTCAGTAAAACGGATTCGTAGGTATTAGAATAATATGATTGTTTGATTGAATCCATTGGCTGTTATAATCTCATGCATTTCCAACAATATCACATTATGCTTATTGTAATAATATGATTATGTTATTATTTAAAAATTTTATTAATTTGTGTAATGGAATTTTAAGATGACGTTATACTCGTATCTGTTGTCTCCGTCTTACAAGTACGTAACAGCAAATTTTACGCTCAGCAGATTGCATTTAGTTCCGTAAGTTTAAAACGTAGAGTGAATTATAAAAATTAAAGGTAACATTATTATTATTATTTTTTCTTTGTTAAGCACTAACCGCACAGGTTGCTTTTTACAAAATGTTTATATTTTTTCAATTTACACTTTATATTATAAAAATCGATATTTTGGTAACATTATTATCGAGGGCTTTTCATAGGCTTTTTATTATATTTAAAACGAACTATGAATATTTTAAAATTGTGAATTGTTTGTATGTCTTAAAACACTCACGGCTCGCTTTAAAATTAAAATATAATAAAAAGCCTATCAGAAACCCTCAATAATAATGTTACTTTTAATTTTTATAAGAGGTCAATTCACTCTACATTTTAAACGCACGGAGCTAAACGTGATCTACTGAGCGTAAAATTTATGTTACTCACTTGTAAGACAGAGACGACACATGCGGGTATAACGTCCTCTTAAGCACTTGACTTAATGTTTTAACACTACGTAGGTACAATATAATAGCGAATTATCTGATACAACTGCAGACTACGCTATTTCCTAAATAATTGTTAGATAAGATATAGAAACTATATAGGACTAAACATCGCTGTACACCAAACCACTATAGTGGAATAATATGATTTTCGACATAATTTTATTTTAAAATGTTGTAACGAATTATTTTTTACATTCAGCATTCGTGTAACTATAATAATATTATTATGTTATCTATGGTCTAGAATAATATTTAAAACACGGTGAAAGAGGTACAACTACGGCGATGTTAAAATTAATTGTAACGATTTGCTTTCAAACTCTTATCGCTCAAATGCCCATATCATATTATATATCAACTTAAACCCACAGAGGTGAAAACTCTTGCAATTGAGCGCTTACAGAAACGTCCATAGTTGAATATTAATAATATAATCAGTAAATAGACAGTTAGTTTTACATATTTTTTAAATAGATTTTTTAATTATTTTTAGATGGCCTTTAGTCTTATTAATAACTCATGTCTTATAGGGTTTCATCAAATGGTAAGGAAAAACGTACGTGTAGTTTGTTGTCAATTAAATTTCGTAACCAGAAATTGTAATATAACAATATTAATTAAAAAGTATAACAAACCGAATAACCTAGATTATTTGCAATGAAATATAGGTATATTTTGAATTTAAAATACTAAAGTACATTATTTTTCTAAGCTATTTGTCTGTTTGTATAGTACCATTTTCTAGATCTAGAGTGTTTCTAAAACGCGTGATTGATTAAAATATGTTTTTTTTTTTAAATAACCGTCAACGATTTGCCATTAAGCTAAAGTCGATTTGGATGAAAAGCATTGCTAATAGTACTATACAGACGTAACCCTATTGGTATCGATAAAATATATTATTCGCTAGGTATTTAGAAGTGAACAGATAGGTAGGCACATGTAATAAAATATCTCTACACACCGAATAATGTAGGTAGCAATGGACTTATTACGATTTAAATCATTATCAAACTAATCAGTATTAGTCGTTAAGTCATTAAGTACGGTAGTTAGTTCGGTAGTTCTGACAACGAGTGGTTACTACTAAGTGTATTATTCCGTTTTATACTTATTATGTGAATCTAAAAACCACCAACATCTTATAACCGAAATAAAATTGATGTGTTCTCTTTGGAATTTTTACATCAATTATTGGGACCGCAGTAAGTCGTCGATTACTTAAATGATCAGCTCAAGTCTGAGGACGGTTTTGAAGTAAGCGTTTGGCTAACATTAACGATAATAATATTAATAAATTAACAATTAGCATTATTTTGGAGTGCCACAAACCATGATTTGTAGTTTTTTTTTAAATAAAATGTTTTGTTTGAATATCATTTAGCTAAGTAAAAACTATCATAATTATGTACGCAGTTGATATATTATTTTATTTGTATGTATTTAATTTAACTAACTATTTTGTAAATTGAAACTAATTCTGATATAAATCGTGAAAAAAATCGCAAATAAATGTTTAATCACAGTATAAATAATAAATTCAAAAGCAAAATAACACTATCTTTGTGCACAATTTAGATCATAACAATGATGTCCTACACGTATCATATTTTATTATGTTATCGTGCTTATTATAGTTATTACGGTTACCAAAACAATTTTGTTGCATATCATTTTATAAAGATATAGTATTATTATTCGTGGTTTATAAAATATATTATATTTCTATCATTGATATTAAAAAAAAAATCAGATGAGTATATTATAAAAATTCTCCAACTAATATTTTTGTGTGGAAAAATTAGAATAAGTTTTTTTATTTATTATCATACAAGACAAATTAGATGTATTGTACAACCTAACGTAAAACAGCAATTCTGTTATATTTTAGATACCTATCCTAACCACTTTTAAGGAGTTCAGTATAGGCAAATATTCAAGTATTAACGCACAATGTGTCGTATATTGTATGCTTATTTCATCATTAGTGTGGTGACTGAAGTGTAAAAAAAGTAGTGGAACGCTCCTGCACGTGACCACACGTGGCACATGTCACCAATCTGTTGCCGAAAAGTAATATATTTCAATAACAAACAAGTACGGATATTTTTTCCCACCCTTGCTGTCAAAACTAGTAATGCAATATTCAATCTGAAAAATATATTTAAATTAATTAATTAATAAGTTTACATGATTGAGATGTCCCCACTTTTATGTTTCAAATTTTGAAAAAAGTGGTATAATAAATCTTATGAAAACTTCGTCAAAACGAAAATGTTATTATTTCCAATACAATATACTAATCATACATTTTGTACAAAATAGAAAATACTAATATAGTACATAATTGTTTGTCGACTTGGTTGGCTCACGCAATTACGATTGTCGCCATGTATCTTAGGTGGAGTAACGTATTGATGGAAGGCGTTGGCTATCCAATATTAAAAAATGTATGATTGTAATATTTTATTTTTATCACGAGACTGGGTGAAACTGTTTTTTTAAAATACATACCTAGGTTTTCGTGCGATAGTTATAAAATTTCCATGGAACATTTTACTCTGTGACTTATGATATAATTAATACTCAAAATTGATATGAATCAATCACGGGCTCTGGAACATAAAGGAGGTCTATAGGCTCTTCAGACTATAATATATATTATGGTCTATAATACGTCATGGAATTTTTAAGAATTTTTATGAAATAAATGAGAATAATTTCGATGTTACACGTATGAGTTGTTTGGTTTTAGTTATTTATTATTTTATATTATTTTCTTTAAACAGTTTTTTTGATGTATAAAAGTAACATTCTTATAATGAGTTTGAATCAGAAATGTTACAATCAAAATTACAACGGAACGTGATAAGTTAATTTTTCCAGGATAAGTAGTAGCGGTAAAGCAATCACGCTAGAATATAAAATATTTTATACGACGTTATCATATTCACAAAGCCAACATTTTGTAATTTATGATTTTTACTTTTATTATCAAATATTATGATACCAATCTCAAAAGAGCATTGAGCCAAGCTACATTATCGACAATGATATCGATTAAAAAATTGAATCCAAGCAACCAAATATTATAGACTATCCGTAATATACTGACCGTTATACAGATGTAACGTTCTTAATATTTAGTATTGGGGGAGGGAAATATAAGATAATTTTATTAAGATAAGTGACAACTCCAAAATTAGTAAGTAAATAATTCAGTTTATGTAGTGTTCGATTACTTATAAAGTCGTGTCACATAATAGTGCGTTAAAAAAAAGTGTCTGTTTAATTTTTTAATACGGATATAAGTAATACAAAAATAATTTATTAGTGACTTTATACTCTTACCATATTTTGAATAATTAAAATTATTTAAATGAATATTTTGTTTTATAATACGTTCAAATTTTAAAATAGCAATATCGCAGATTTTTAAGCTCAAACGTGTAGGTTTTTTGTATTATCTACACTGACAATTTTGCTCAATTATTTTGTTGCAAAATAGTAGTAACTGGTAATATTATAATACAAACGATTGTCAAACGACTTTGAAGTTTGAGGAACCTGCAGTCACCAATATAATATTATTTCTGGTACCTTATATGCAGCCATTGCATGCTATACCAGGTGATTTAGTTGTGTGTACGGTGTACCCTCATTATTTTGAAAAGTTTTAACTTTTTTGGAAATATTCTTTTTATGATATAATTTTATGTCATATCAAAATAGCATTTAGAAAATAAAATATATATTTTTGCTATTTTCTATTGTTATTGTTTCTTCAGTATTTTACTTTTCTGACACACCATATATTTTTAATTTTTAATCCAAAAGCAGAATATTTTATTTGGAGTTTTTCAATCATTTGACTTAAAATGTTGGACAATTAATTCATTAGTTATAACTTATACGCATTTTAAGTAGTTTACAGGGGTATCCCGCAAAATGTTGTCCACTACTCCGTTAATCTAAACTTTAAATACTTATAATTAATTAAATATTTCTCAAAAATTTGATTTTCGAGATTTAAATTCTCTAATATTCTACTCTGAAAATATTTTCCTTAGGAATATAATTAAAAACGATATCATACAAAATGGTAAAAAAAAAGATAACGATAAACAAGAGTAAGAGTAAGAGTTATATAGGTATTTTTTTTTCTGAAAAACTTATAAAAAAGTTGAAACTTTTAATACTTAAATGGCACACTCTGTATACATTTTTTTTTGTTCAAAAACGGAATTAATATAGTATCAAATCGCTTTGAATTGCAACAACGGTTAACGATTAGTGAATGTTTTTACTCTATGGCTCCAGTGGAAACGCACCCATTGAAGTGTTGAACTGTCGGGTGGACGGAAGTTTGAAACAGCATTTGTTTGTCGTGTATCGTAAGTTCGTAACCATGCACATTTCAAAAAAAAAAAAAACAAATTAATTTTATACTTGGTAGAAGCGCGTTGTGCGCGTGTATCGTTGTTTACACGCCGAGACATCGAGGAGGCTCCACGCGTCACAATCAATTATTATTATTCACAACACCCGAATCAATTTCTAGTGGTAGATTTTTGTTAACAAGTCGAACAATATACATTTTACACGTATA
This sequence comes from Diuraphis noxia, assembly GCF_037042655.1. NCBI lineage: Eukaryota > Metazoa > Arthropoda > Insecta > Hemiptera > Aphididae > Diuraphis > Diuraphis noxia. Next base: position 13,423,408 of record NW_028301714.1, on the reverse strand, counting down.
TTCGGTGTTCGGACGGAACGCACAACAGGTGTCTGATTAACGATATGTGTACATTGTAAAACGATATAGGTACCTACTTATTACAACAATTTTTTTGTACATTGTGTACGGTCGCGTATACAGAGTCACCGCACTACCGCCAGTCATCGAATACGCGCGTCGGTCGCTATTGTTCGTCACGACCCTAGTAATTATTAATACTGTCATAATATTTTCGAATCATACACGATCGTCTACCTTGCGGTTTTCATTTTTGAATCTCGACCGTTAAGGTTTTTATTTTTTTTTTTAAGTTTTTCCTCCTCGTCTACCGGCAGCCACGACGTTTATCGATATTTTCATATTATTATTATTATTATTATTTTTTTTTTATTATTGCATTCTTCGCGGTGTTATCGCAGTGCACGCAACAGGTAAAGCCGAATAGTTGTTCATTATACTATCGCAACATTATTATCACTATAATAGTGATGCCGTTACGGATTCGAAATGATCCAATGGCCAATGCACAACCGTGGTGGGGGCACATCGATTTGAAAATCGTGTGTGTATGCATGTGTGTGTATGCGCATATCTGTATTTTGTCCGATCGAATGCGCGCGCGTATTTACACTGCAGGGTGAACCGGTGGGGTCAGGATCGGCTGTTTCGGCGGTGGTCGAGGCGCCAAGCCCCTTCCCAATGTCTGGCCAAACGTTACACCGATATTGGTTTATGTAGTTGATTTTTATATCCCACTCGCGTATTTCATACTTCCAAATAATCAGTGAATCGAAACAATACTGTCATTTTCTAACATAATACCCGTTCGTCGACGACGCCTTTGACAACCGTAAGTTTTAATATTCAAATTTTGTCATCACTTAACGCTACGAGTATTGTTTAACAGCTGGCGTTTGATTAGGGACACAGAGTTTTGTCACGAGAAACCACGTGTGTAGTTAAAAATTTCTAATAAATGTTTCAATTATGTTTGGAATCTTGGAGTTTTTTCCGGGCACACCTGGCACCTATATTAAACAAATTATTGAATTATTATATATTTTTAATGTACAAGTTTATCGTAATATTATAACGCTATTGTAAAACATTGTCGTTTCGGTCGGTAATAATTTTTGAAATATTTATAACGATGAAGAGTCTCAAATCGATGTAGCAAAAAAAATAACATATTTCAATTAATATCCTTAGTAAATCAAGGAAGTATTTTAAATCGTTTCTGTAGTATATACCCACAAGTGTCATTAGTCTTAAGTCAAGTGTAGGTATCTACTATCGACTGCTGTCTGCAGGTCATGCGTTTTTAATGACAATAATAAAATTCGCATTTAACGTTCGTCTTCCTTCGGGCGTCGTCGTCGTTGTTGTCGTTGTCGTCGTAGTATATTCCAAGGGGCCTTTTGAACAAATCCAGAATATCGTCCCACATTCACTACCCCGATGCTCATTCCGCATATAACATTAACATATGACACGAAATCCTACTCGTCCCCATAATATTAGGTCTGAATTAGTTAGCACAGATTTTATGTTTAATTCGTTCGACGACGATTATTACTAAATACAAATAGATGAGCACCAGTTAGGAAATGCGTTTTTTTTTTTTCAAATCAATTTGAGGCTCTCCATTATAATGTCTAATCGGACTCTAGTCCGGGGCTTATAGAGAATACAATTTCGGGGATGACATTGTGTTGGGTTTTTAGGATGTCAATGTTATATAATTTTTGTGTGTTATAATTTATAAGTGTTTAGGGTGTATAGCTCTTACTTATTAGTAAAACAAGGACTTTCATTCACCAAAAAATCATCAAATAAGTGCATTTAAAAATATACACTTCCGCATAAAAAAAAAATAAAAAAGACATTAACATTTTTTTATATTTTTATTTAAATATTTAATTTTTTAATTTTCTCTATATAAGTTTTAAATTGATTTATTTTAGTTACCTATTTTATTATACTAACCAAGTTGATTTATTGCAATCTAGTCCATACCCATTCAAAATTAAGATAAAATGAGTCTCTATCGTCTTTATGAGAAATTATATAGAAACAGTCAAATATAATTATTTTTGTCATTGATTTATGAAAAATATTCACCGTAGTACATGGTTTTCGAAAAACCTTCACATAATATGCAATAAAAACTTAAAATATGCTCTTATGATCAACAATGTCTTTTATACCCAAAAATATGAAATATGCAAAAATATTCTCTAGAACTTTGAGCTTTTGGTCACAAACGTTGTGAAATGTGTTGTATACTTACTCTACATACGATAAACTTAATCAGAAAAAGACGTATGCGAATACGTGAAAGTCCTTGTTATATTTATTAGTAGCCTGCAGTTGATACTAATATTAGTTTAATAGTCTCTAATCCCATAGATTTAAATGTAAACTCAAGATAATGTGTTAATGCAAACCTAATATGATAAAAATATAAAAAATATATATTATCTTGTCCCGTAGTAACAATAATTTATATATCTACGTACTAAGTTAACCACGTCACTACATGGGCCCGGGGCCTTCTATACTGTTCGTGATTGGATTTCAATATTATAATAATATAATTTGTACGCGCAGATGAGCACGAATGACATTAATATAATATAATATTATAGTTTATAATATTTATTTGCAACTCGGTTTTTACGTATGGTACCGTTCGGTCGTCGAAAGTTATAAAAATATTAAAAACGTGTGTTGTTTGTTCAGTTATTGCAAATCATCCATATTGGTACTATAGGTATGCCAATGTTTATGTTAAAATAGGTACCTACAATTATTAATTATTGTCACACACGTTTGACTTTTATATTATCACATATAATTGTATAGTCTACAATAATTATGATTATTATTAATTAAAGAATAATACTGCGCGAGTATAGCAATTATTATTATTTTATATTTTATACTCTTTGAGGGGCGACGCCCGGGTTCTCAGAATTCTATTGGATTATTATTTTTTATAATGCAATATTGTTTTAAAATTTAAGTTGGTAACTATGTATACGTAATATGTATGTTACAATACGTTTACAATTTAATATGCATCGCGTAATTTACTGATACTGATTTACAAGTGTTCATTTTTCAATTAAAACCAGCAGTGTAGGTTCAAAGGTCTTATGATATACAAACGAATAAATTCATCGAGGATGGTATTTTTGGGTGTTTTAATTTATCAGGATATAGAAAAATTTATATTTTATCCCTACTTTGATTAGGTTGGGTTAAATATTTGACGTTTCACAAGTGTTACTCGGTTTTATTAGGACATAAATTATAAAAATTATTTTTAGTTTGTTAGGGTTCTCAGTTACAGTAATTTTCGAAGAATTGAAAACATTTTATTAATTATTAAACTCTATTTTACTATTTTTTCGTTGTGGTATCTCCACACGGGAACGGACCGTTTTTACAATATCTATCTCCATATTATAACATAATTGTATTCTACCTTGACTAGAGGGATTTTTAAAAATTGGTTAGTAAATTTAGTTTTTCAACAACCAATTATTCATGTTTGAGTTATCCATAATACATAAATATCTTTATTGTGTTAAATATATAATAATATAAAAATATGTTAAATTTATTATATGTATTTGTTTCGTACTTGTTTTAATTATAACTTCGATTTCGGATAATAGTTATTATGTACTCATAATTTTACTCATGTTATATTCAATAAGATTAAAGATTTATCGTAAATAATATTACTAAGCTTAAGTACTCAAGGATTAGACTCCTTATATTATGTTATCGTTTAGTGATACACCTATTCATTTAGATTACGCAGCTTTTTAATATAAGCCTTGTAAACTATTACAATTTCGACACAATACATTACCTATAACTCAATAAAGATTTAATGGCATATTTACAAAGTATTTAAAAACTAAACTCGATTTTCTTTTATAAGTTATTAATCCCTGCATGTTGATTTAAGGGAAGGGCAAATAATGAATAAATAATCGTTAAAAAGGGATATTTCCAGCTATAAGCATCGTTTCATCAAAACTTCCAAACTTCGAATAGGTTGCGCTGACAATTAACAACAACAATATCACACGTCAAAATCAACAGGTGTAAATAAAAGAATTAACCACTTTAAAAGACGTAAAAAAATAAATCCTGCTATATGGGAGTATATAATACTTAATTATGACTAAATATATTATAAGTATTAACTTGTAAGTAATGTACGCACATTATTGTTTTATTATCATATATCCGCATAAATAGAAATAAATAATAATAGTTAGATTTACGACATCGAATTCACAACGATACTACGTGCAGTATTCTTGGCGAATGCCTATTAGATTTAAGGTACACAAGACAAATAAATATACACAATATACCTACGTATGTAATGTACCTTGGCAACAAAACATTAATTTATAATATTCTTATTCTTGTTTTGGTTCTTAGGTTTCGTTTATGTAAAGTATATTACCGATGCTATACATGCGATATACAATATATTTATACGAACGCGATTTTGTGAAACACTACCCGCTGTATAATAATAACAATAATAATAATAATATAATGTGAATTTGGTGTCCATGGATTATCTGAAATTAAATTTATACGAAGCTATTCTGAACATACGCGAACGAGATACACATAATACATATACCTAATATTATAATAATTCAAAGATAAAAAACTTAGCACAACAAACTCTTCATAACCATCATCAGCTGATCTGTACCCCAAAATCAAATCTTATAAAACTCGCATGAAAAAATAATTTTTCTACATTGTACTAATAATAGGTATAACGATTCAAATAACTTATTGAATTCGTTTTTCACCTTTGAGTTATTTTACTACTTGTTTTTGATATGTCATAATAAAATTATTATTGTATTTTATTATTTTGTAACCATCATGTGTATATTATGTTAGTTGTGCGATGTTCTATACTCGCGGGCAACAGACTCCTTATACTGTTTTGAAGTTTTGTATTGTGTGTAAAATAATTTATTACTTGTTTGCTATTTTCGTAGCAAGCTAAGTATACCTAGTACCTAACCCGTAACCGCATTTTCGTCGTAATTTTATATAAGGGACTACGTGAGCAATGGACATTCTTTTAGAGTTTTTATTTTTTTAACATTTTATTTTTAATTAGTAAACAATTATTTCATTATTGGAAAAAATAGCTTTTGAAAATATTTTGAAAAATAAATTAGTTATACGATTATATTAGCAGAAAAATTTGGGTGGGGGCATGCCAAACACACCAGTTGCATGACACCTTTGATTACAATAAAACACGCCTGGAAAGCATATTTCATGTATATTAATTTTACTATTAATATCAGTTGTACACCATCGGTATTCTATTTAGTTATTCGTTTTAGCGACCGGACAGCAATATCGCTGTATAATGTATAAATATAATCAATTACAATGTATAATAACATAGGAAACGTATTGTGGTGCGATCGAGCGATAATCAATGAGGTTCAATTGTGATGATATGATTGTTGTAGTTCAGCTATTGAACTAAATGCAATACACACAATCGCGCTTCATTCGAGTCAATTTTTTAGAATTCACTGTACGTCTATACATGATAATAATATATAGGTATATATATTATAATAATATACTACTGACATTGAATTGAATTGAATTTGCCAATATGGTTTTCGCATTTATAAATAATTCACCGCATTGAGATAAAAAAAATCTTAATTCATAGTTGTACCTCAGTATATCATAAAATTATAATAGTAAACGGATCACGTGCGTAAGGGTTTAAATTTATTTTGTAATTATTAGTTATGCGTCGCAGTTACAAGTTATAGATATAGCCATAACTCATAATATAATATATATTAGGACTAGACGAATGCCATAAAGACGCATAAAAAACAAACAAATTTCAATTTAATTTTAGTTCAGTGGTTGTTATATTGTTTGCTCTTTAACACACATTATTGTATGGTATTTTTATTGCATACCATAAAATAAGTTATAAGAATAGTTTTTGTAAGGTACGGTTTCATTGGATGGAATTGGTTGATAACTGATATTGTCATAATCATAAATTTATCGATTATCTTGATCTGTTAACTTATCAAAAATTTCAGTGCATATAAAGTTTTCAAGAAGTAAATAGACACATACTTAATAGTAATTTTTATACTTCGATTATTTTCCAATTTTCATAATAATATACAGTATATGTCAATATAAATTCTTCAGTGTATTGTTAAACTGTGCAATTCGTTATGAATATAGCTATGGTTTTAATTTTTGACTGTGTTTCTTGTAAAATGTAAAATGTATATTTCCATGATTTATAATTTACCTAATATAAATGTTAATAAAAAATTTACTAAACTCTCAGGTATTTATTAGCAATAACAAAATTAATTTATTTTACATGTGTATTTTTTTGAGTATTTATCTAACATTCCTTTTCATATAAAAAAAATATATAACCGTCCAAAAATGCGTGATCATGTTTCTGTCATATTATTTTACTATAGTTGTTAGATGATAAGAGGTAACTTTACTTCAAAGGATTGTGAATATTTTAAGCTAATATAATGAATATTAAATTTTAAATTCATCGTTTTTTCAATGTTATCAAATACAAAAAAATCTTTTTTTTTTTAAATTATGAGTGAAGAGATTAATATATACGTTTTACAATAATGTATAGGTTACATTATTATTTTTTTGTTTTCGTTTTAATGATATCTCATGGTAAAAAAAAAATTTGCTTCGATCTTAAATTTTGATTGTTGTTTTTGGTAGCAAACTAGATTTTATTGGTACTTACGAATTTAGATATTTAAACGAAAAGTTATTTTGTTATAATTTTCTAAAAATATAGTTCGTTGTATAGGACTAGGAACATTTCACCGTTATGGTATATAAATATATATTTATTATTATTTAATAAGTCAAACATATTGACATTTTTAAAACCTCAAGATTAAATTTCTGTTTCTACTTTCTAATTTTGGCTTATAATTTTATAACAACTAGTAATTTGATACAATATTAGAATAATTATTAAAATATTTACGTTATATATACAGTTCAACCAACCGTATCATCAATAGAAACATAAATTACTATAATACTCGTACTATTATAAAATATTGATCGTCTTCGCTTGGAATCATTTTTCGTATGCGATGATTTATCCTTGGATTCATACTTAAGACATATTATATTATTATTGCAGTGAATTATATTCAATAGCCAGGTACGATTGACACCTACTGTACAGCAGAGTGACTTCCCTGGTCTGTGATAGTTAATATACATAATATACAATCTCATATTTTTAGTCCTTCTGCGTGTAGTTAACATTATGTTTAATTTATAAGGTTTAGCTAGGTATAAGGTTATGTAGGTACGATTTCCTTAAAAGGATGATTCACTCACATGCGTTATTATTATTGTCTCCGTCGTACATAGCAAATTGTACGTTCTGGTAGTAATCCATTTAACTTTTAACTATTGTTATTAATATTAAAATATAAAAAGTATTTAAAGTCTAAAAACAGAGCTTAATCCATTTACTTCAGTCTGTACAATATGTCAATTTATTGGTTTGTAGGATTAATTAAATATATTTGTCATAATAAGTATTTCACTAAACCCATTTTTCAATAGATCAATTAAAACTGTATTCATTTACGCTATCTACTGATAATCGATTTGCTGAGATAGGCATTAAATATCTATGCAAAAAATTTAAATTGAATGGACAAGCGCATTTGGTTTATACGTTTAACTCAAACATTAATTTGATGAATAATTGTGTTAAAAAGAAAATGATGATCCACTCTATTAAAGTGACCGGTTAAATGTTATTGATATCCCCGCTTTCCATTATCCACGTTTACATTATCTTAATAAAGGTAGGTACTACTTTAAAATGATGAGTTTTCAATGAAAATGCAATGATAGAACAACCAATACTATAATATGTTAAAACAATACAGCCGATACACTTTCCTCGATTAATTAGAACATTTTCATTGCATATCCATATTAATCTTCCCCTCAGATAATATAATAATACGTTTATTGATGATTAATTTGTGTAAATTTTAAATGATAACAATTCAGATGAGTCGTAATCCATCGAAAATATTTCACTTCAGTTAATTCACACAGAATACACACATAAAAAAAAAATTGGGAATTAATCATAATGTACACTGCTGTGCAAAATGTGTTTTTAAATAAAAGTTTTTGATGGTGATAAACATATAGCGGGAATGTCTTATCTGCATACATACGTCATTATCTTAGTATACATTAATGTACAATCGTGTGGTAGATTTATTTCAACCAGCATTCATTATAAATTACCTATTAGAATATACATTTTAAATTTATAAATTATTTGATATAACGGCATGCATAGTAGCTGCGATATCTTTAATATTAAAACTAAACTAACGATAATTTATTGACGTTATCACTGTTATCAGTAGTAAATATTTAAATAATTTTGAAAAAATAGAATTATACTATAATAGTAGACGTACAGTATTCCTCCTACGTGTAATAAATGAATGATAAAACCATTTTAATTATTATTGAAACGGAATTTTAATCTCTGCGTATTATAGATTCTAATAATTTGTTGGAAAATGTGCGTATTACAGACGCGTTTTAAAGATATCGTCGATAGCATGGCCGCAATATTCTGAAAATATTTCGAAATATTTCGATTTGAATGACGAAAAATCAGTATATCGTTTTACGTCTGAATAATGTGATGCGCCATCGAATTGTCGTGGCCAAATACATACTAGTATACTACCGTCCGAGAGTACGTCACTTGTCGATGACAATCGATCTACACTACTGTTATATGGAAACCAGTGGAACCTCGATAACTCGAAGGAATGCCTTGGCCCCTACCTTCCAATATACAAAACTACTATATATGTCATTGCACTTGTTAATTATTATTTGTTATTATGTTTGGAAAGCGAATTGAAATTGAAGTTGAACCGCACTCATTCTAAACCGCGGGCTACGCTTGCAGAATTTGTTTTGAACGTTTAGACGATATTAATATTATTATTTCCTCTGAAATCGCGAGTAGCAGCTGCAGTCATCCCACCGCGGATCGAACGTTCGAACTTTGAACGGTCCGGAAATCCAGAACTTTCCAGTAAACTCACACGGTGAACAACTATAAATGTTGCGTGATTGCCTGCTAATTATCCACTGTAATTAATACGTGATTCATGCAGATACTTTTTGATATTCCTGTATAGCGTTCTTGCAGCGATCACGGTCTATATTGTAGCCCTGTGTTACGACAAACCGTTCGGATCGTCACACACAATCAATATAAATAGCAGCTCGTTACACAGTAAAGTACTAAATATTTCCACTGGGCTTTCCATCGTAGTTTTTTAATTTTTTTTTTTTTTTTTTTTTACCGTGATCTCTGACCGACCGCATCTGCGTTAAAAATATATATGTCCAATCTGCCAAAACATGTATCGGAGATTCGTGGAATTCCGTACTGACGGCGGCCTCGCGTACTTGACCTGTCGGGAGCGCATGACGGGCAATATGGCATCACAACCATTATCATCGACCATTATACGATTTACGTGTTCCATAATAACCGCACGACGGATGCAGTTTAGGTATACATCTGGAACATTATGTTATGGTGTTGTTAACGTCGTGGTTTTCCGGTATCCACACTTATAAAATGTATATACGCACGTGCCTACAATATAATATTGGTATTAGATAGTGTCAGTATTATAATAATATTAACGATATTTACTTTGTGCCGATAGAATATTGCTCCAAATTCGGACGAGATGCAGAAAATGTTTAGTGTTCCATTCAATTAACATTTTATTCGTATTATTCTATGGATGTAAATATACATTTAAAATATTACAATTAGTTTATTGCATACAACGATTATAGACACCGGCGTATATAAATACGTAGGTACAATCTATAGACGCTGTCGTTTAATTTTCAGATGAGACACGTATCTGCTGATCGCTATCTTCTTACGTTTTATTTTTTATTCATCTTATCATCGTTACTACATTTATATACTTCTTGCTCTCTAACTCGAATACTTATTATTGCCGACTGCCATCCTCTATTCCTTGGTCAACACTGTTATCAACTCAATGTGAAGTACAATAAACGTCTGTACTTTTAAATTTAACACTTCTTAGATCACACATGATACACCGGTGCTGTTTGGGTTTAAAGATTGGATCTGCTTAGGGACTCCCTAAAAACGATTACTTATTCGGAGAGTTTTAACAACACACATTTTGGTCGGAAACATTTTTATTAATATTCCGGAAACAAACATAAACAATGCAATTTATATTACTCGTATTAAGTTTACTTCATCGAACTCTATAGGTCTTAAACAGACCTGTATAGGAATTACTACAGTGTAACACAACTGCGAATGTCGTTCACCGTGATACACTCTACGGTATGTTGGGACTATGTACGAGTTATCAAACTATACTATCGTGTAACACACAACATTAAACATTACTGCAATATTATCAGTGTGTTCCTGCATATACCTTTTATGATTTTCATTCTCTACATTTTTCGAATATTTTATATATGTTTGATTAGCAATTTTATTTAAATGTACACAATATGCATTATATCCTTCTCACACGACTCGTGACCCTGCACGGACAAGTTTAATGACCACAAGCAATCGAAAATAAAAATAATATTTCTGTCTGTATAAGTTAAAAATAAATTACCTTTTTCATGTGAGAAACGTTATAAATAGATACAGAGATGAATTGTTCATATTATATAGGTAGATGTTCAATTGCTTTATCGATTAACCCGGCACATTTACGACAAGCGCCTAAACATCTGAATCGTGTCTCACACCTCGACATAATTAAAATACAATCAAAATCTTTTTACATTTTTGTAAACTCATTATAGAAGCATAGAAAATAAAATATATATTTTTTAAGCAACATTTTTTTTTTTTTAGAACTAACTCATGTCATATAGATATGTTTTAGTAAAATTGTAGGTTATTAAATTACAATTGCCCATTTATAACCATTTATAATTTTATTCATAATAAAATAAAATTTATTTCTCTTAAGTTATAACTTTAGTTTACAATGATAAAATTATTTTCATAGTTCAAAATATGTACTCATTTTAAATGGCACATTTATTAATTTGTGTTTATAAATTATTGTTGTTTACAAATCATTTTATTTAATTACAAATAAAGTGTTATTTTTACCATCAACACGTCAGGTTTGTTTACTATAATATTTATATTATATTATATTATTGTTCACAAAATCAACTGCACTACGGCTCCGAAAGAGCGTCGACACGAAATTTTACTGAACTTCAAATAACATTTATTTATAGTGTGTGTGATGTATAATATTCACTTGTACATATACACATACACGTGGCGTGGCTATGCCTTTATTTGTGTGTGTATATATAATGTATACAAACACCAATCTATGTAGAGATGCTGTGTAATAGTAGTACCTATATACTACGAGTATTATAAATTACTCAGAAAAATTAATCGAACAGCCCTGTATAGCTCTGTAGTTTTGTTCAAATAAAATAATACAAACTGAGAAGTCACTCATCTGCTGTATAACTTCATATGTTTCGAGTGTAAGTCGTCATTGAATAAGTAATATATATTTACAGTCTTTGTATTGGATGTGATAAATTTGATTCAAATGATAAATCATTGCATACAAGCTGGAGAAATGGTGTGTTTCACAATTTCTAGGGATATTTTATAACCTACAAAAATTGTATTCAATTTATTTTGATATTATGTGCCTAATATACTTTTGTATTAACTTTAGTCAATAGGTACTAACAACTAACATAACATAAACTGGTTTAAATAGGCACACGATGAGGTACAAATAATAGACTCAATTATTCTAAATATTTTTATAGCTGAATTCTATGTAGAAAATAACAATATATATATATTATAGCAAAAACTGCGGAGTTCTTTAAGCCCCTTATATCGTCGAATAATATTTATTTAAATCACAAAAAATGTCTGTAGAAAAATATAGTGTGCTATATGGATTTTTAGAAGTTTCCGTTGGAAAAACTTATGGGAAACCTTGTAGTATATTTTCAAGTTTTTTTCAACTTAAATAAAAATGATTCAAAATAAAAATGTTTTAGTTTTACTATGCACCTAAGTGAAAAAACTTATTTAATTATTTGGTGAAAATGTATGGTCAATAATTTATGATTATATATTAGGTACTTATATTATATAAAAAATGAATTATGATTTTCTCGAAAACAGGTGTTGTGAAAAATTCCTTTCTTCAGTTTTTTTTTTAAATTTTTAAAACTAAAGTTATTTAAAAATATATGGACATTTTTATAAGATTGACGTGTATTTAGCTGCTCCAAAATAACAAACGAAACCTCATTATTGTAAAACAATAAAAATAAAAATCATACTCAGCTTTGATTCTAAGAAATCTGAAACCTCTTATATTTAGACTTATCTTTATATGCGTATAAAATAAATTGTAATTTGCAGTTATGCTTTGATTATTGTAGGTGACTTAAAGCTTAAGATTGTTTTTATTATTTTTCACTTGGCTTAACATTTTTACGCGCCGTTAGAAATGACGTTATATGAATCCACTATGCCATAAATATATATGATGCGATATTGATATAATTATGATATGTATCTTATATACGAATTACTTTAACATAATTAATCGGTATAATCTTTTTAATTGCACTCTTGTAATTTTCTTGATTTTTAGTTTATTATGAAACGTTTTGTTTTTTATTTGAACCTGGATACGCAGTGGGGTTTAAAATACATGAAACGCAAACTGTTAATCGTTAAACGTTAATCTCTTTTATAGTCACTCAAATGTGGATTACTAATTACAAATTAGTAATAACTAATAAGCAATATCCATCCACGGTATGCGTGCGGTTTTTAGAAAATGCCGATTACCTAATTTTTTCGTGGTCACTATTAAAATCTCATTGGAAATCTTATAAGAATGCTTTTACTCGCTCCACCTGTATACAATTATCTGCTGTTTAAAAAATCAGTTGTGGCTCGTTTTTTTTTTTTTTTATGTGGGGGAAGGGGTCGAAAAACCGTTGAATTATTATTGTTTATAATGCATTATTATTATAATATTGTTATATTATACGCGACCCCGGACGGCATTGATATTAATTATTTATATTTTGTTTTTGCCGCACGATGTATAGAAAACCGCCCAAGCCGCTACCCCAGCAGACACACCGGTTGAATCTGACCGGAGGCGGCGGTCCCCCCCGGAGGAAGACGTCTGGTTACACACGGCCGCAGTTCGCCGGTCCCATGGAGTTGGAGACGTTGATGGAGGAAGGGGCCTCGCCCGGCCCAGGTAGCCGAGAAGGCGACGCGCCGACGGCGGACGACGGCACTCGCGCATCGCTCTCCAACGGGGACAAAGCTCCGCACCGACATCTACAAGAACAACAGCGACAGGAACAACAACTCGACTCGGCCGCCGCCGCCATGAAATCGAATTCTGAGCGTCCGCGCAGCTCGCTCAACCTTTACCTGGCTGCATGCACGGGTAAGCGCTACGATTTAACAACAATAATATTATGTCGTTTTTTTTTTTTTGTTTTTTGACGATTTTGTAATAGTTCCATGATATTATTAAACATATTAATCCAACTCATAAGTCTGTGGAAAAGGCCGAATTTGTTTTTTGTCCGTATCGTTTTCATTCTTATTCGGCAGATCTCTTGATTTTTACACATCCGTTTTTCAACGTCTAACCGTCGTAAGTATTTTAAAATTCCGAAGGCACATCTGTTTTTAGTTTACTTGTGCATTGAAATACGACACCGGAGAGGGTTAAAAATATTTGAAATATTAAAACACACATCCGATTCTTTGGTTAAAAACAAAAAAATCATTTCTCAATTATTAGTTTCTATACAATATGGAATATTAAATTTCGATTTAGAGTGAACCCAAAATATTTTTATGCATATTTTAATGCAATAAATAGTATTTTTGGCGTTGAATTTATAATCGTACCGAAACAAAAATTTGTTGGTAACAAAATATCGTATAACTCCTACAGCAATTTAAAGCAATTTAATTTTCTTATACTTAGACTATATTGCGTTTAAATCAATGAATATTATACGGGCTCCACATTAGCTCCTAATATTTCCTACCAATTATATAAATAATTAGGAAAAATATCAACAGTGTATATGATTTTATGAGAAACTCTATTATGTAGAGATTGAATTAAATACAAATAATAATATTAGCAAAACTAAATTAGGGGCGTTAGATGTATTGTGAACAACATTTTTTTTAAATTCATTATCTGTTTTATAACACAGCATATTATTCTCGTTGTTAGGATGACAACAAAATAATGTCTATTATTTAATTGTTTGACCCTATACATTTTCGAAAAGATTTTTTTTATCCGTAACTATATGAATAAGTATGATATTGTGTTCACGTTGAGGTAAAACAAAATAGTCGGTGCGTAACGTTTCTGGTTGGGTCATTATTTCAAACATATACAAAACGAATTGGTTTCTCAATATAAACGGTTAACTTTCTTTTTGTTCGTTCTCAGATTGTTTCGATTCATTTGTCGGGGATAAAAACTAAATAATAATATTATTATATTATATTAAAAATTTAAATGTTGATTATATTAATTAAATTGCAATAGTAATAAAATATGAGATTTTATTATTTTATTTTTAAAATAAATTCCATCAACTTTGGTTGTCAGCTGTCGGTAAATATGCTAACCTCTAAAACACATATTATAATGTAAATTTATTGTTGAAACATTATAGTGATTAACTCATACATGGATGTTGAATGGTATTTAATATCGATATTTCATATTATGTTTATTGTTTATACGTAATATAAATGCCCATAAATTTCCCATATTGATCGAAAACATTTATCTTCCTTTATATATGTCTGTAAAAAAGTGCACTGCAGATAATATAGACTTGCATAGTTGCATTAAATCGAAATAAATAATAATTTTTTAAAAAATTTTATAATTTATTATTAATAATAATAATATTTCCAATAACACACAGATACACAAAAACAAAAATGTTTTATGTCATTGTTTATAATGTTTTATGTAGGTATTTATCTATCTTCGAAACAACATTATTTCAAAACGTACTGTTGGATTACAATAATTAATAATTTGTATTCGATCGAATCCAACTATAACTGATATAAGTACTGTAGTTATATTTACAAAAAAAAAAAAAAAACATCCCGTGGTATGTTTACGTGTTGGCAGTATAAATGCACTTGTTGTGTCATCATATTATTAATTTGAACGTAGGCAAAATTCGTGTATTTTTCTTTTTACTACACTGATTGTAGATATCTATAAAAGTTAATGTTTTGTGGGTATCCATAGCTTGGTGGAAAAAAATTGTTTTAAATTTATTTTATAATTAACTAAGTATTAATTATATTGTGAACGCGGTTGATTGAATTTCATATTTTCTTGTTGTATATATTATATATTCTCTGGGAACTTCTAATTTTTATCGGTAGGTTACTCTACAACAGTCTTGTAAAATATATTTTTTTAAGTATTGAAGTGCAGATACAGATACTTTTTTTGAAATGTATTTAAAATAAGTATTTAGATACTCAGCAAAAAAAAAAAAAGTATTTGAGTACAAAAATATATATACTTTCAAATATTGTATATAACATTTAATTTTAGGTTATAAAAATCACCTGAACTGAATTTTTTTAACATTTTCATGTTTTACATGAATTTTAAAGATAATTTTACACCATGCAATTTGGGTAATTATTCAACATTTATCTGTTTACTTTTCTAAGTTATTTTAATACTATCGGTTGGGTATAGGTAATAGTCACTTAAAACGAGTAAATTACTATCGTTAACCTCACGCATTACTCAGTTGTCCAGATATTCACTAAAAATTGCTTTAAAACAAAAAAATTATAGAATTATATATTACATTAAATTATATTTCTTTTGTAACATTTTATATAACATTTTTTTTTTTTAATAGATTTTATTTCGTGACTAATCCACACAGACATTTCTCACATATTTATTTAATTCGATTGAATTAATAATAGATGATATATTATATTAGTAATAAACAATAATATATCAATTAACTAAAAAGAAAATGTATTTGAAAGTTAGAAAATAATTTTAAAAATAGATGCTAAAAAGTATTTAAATATTATTTGAGTACTTTTACTTAAGTACTTTACAAGACTGCCCAACTTTGAGGACTGAAATGTAATCAACGCGATCAAACAAATATTAATAAAAACTGTACACGGTTATTGTACTATAACTACTAACATTATATAGACTTCCATATATTATATATATTATATTATGCTGTGTTGGGGATCGAACGATGTAATAAATGATAATAATATTTTTTCAGCCCTATTGATGCATGTACATACTACCTACGTATTATATTTTCTTTAAAAATCTCTACACCGACGTGTCAGGTATGGTATGCGGTCGGTGTTATAAAATATCAAGGTGTATAGGCTTATGTATATATGAAAAAAAAATACATTTTATTATTTTTAATGCTTTGATAACTCCACGTTGGGTTGGTTGATTGAAATGATTCGTTTCGTATAATGCACGTGTAGGTAGGTAGGCCTAACTTGTTGTTTTTATCTTCTTAATTTATTACTTTACCAGTTTTTCAAAATGAAACAGGAAATCTACGACAACCGAAAGATATATACGCTGCATTTTCTAAAACGAAAATATGCCTATATACACTGCAACACGGCGTCCCCCAAGGTGTAGTCTTTATTTTTGAGTATAGTGGGGAGCGCCGAACGTAGGATTATATGTCTGCATAAATATATATATAAAAAAAAAACTGATCACGTTGTGTCACAAAGAGCGCCAAGTATAATATTATAAAAAAAAGAAATCGTAAAATCTTATTTGTTGTCCTTTGTATTTTAATATTATATATACATCTCACTGGACCTTCCAAAATGAAAACAAGATTCGTTTAGACCTTAAATTTTCTATACACTTAAATTAAATAATATAAATAAATTATGCCTATAAGCGTATAGTATATAGGTACCTGCATTATGGGCATAATAAAGTTTATGGCAAAAGTTGTAGCATTAGTAGAACGTCCATGAATTTATTAATTTCATTTATACTTTATAACTATAAAATAACATATTATAAACGTTTCGAATTATTAAATTATTACACTACTTGTGTAGATAATTCATTAGTAATTAATTCGTATTTATTATTCAATATTTAATTTGGTGATTCGGTGTCATTATAAAACTACATTTAATAACGGCAGTAGTTTCGTTGATCGTACAATAAATAAAAACGATATTAATTTTAATTCTGAATGGACCGAATGGTAACGGTGGATTCAACGGCTGCAACAATAACATTTTTATTTCAATAATAAATCAAAAATCAAAATTTACATTACAATTTTTTAGTGTTCGAAATATTTGCACTACATATTATTATATATTTACATGTGTCCCAACAAATATTAGTAATAGCTTTAGTTAAACTTAATTTTTAATGTACTACTTACAAAATTATCGTAACATATTAAAATACACTTTTGAAAGTGAATATGTTATATTGTAAAATAATGTACAAACCTAATTTTGATATCATAAATTTCAAAATCGTTAATATTTTCATTAACTATTTTTATTTTACTTCCTGTACAATTTTATGTTTAAACTACTTGACGTTATTATGTAAAATAATAATTGAATGATGTTTCCATGAAATTATAATAATATGAAGACTGAAACTTCAAACTTGTTCAAAAAAGTTCGGAATTTTCTGGGTAAAAATTAATGTGTATGGATGGTTTTTGGTTTTAAATTAATTACATATTTTTGTTTTTTAATCATTTTTAATTTATTTTTTTTGATTTTGGCGATTTATTACTTGCATACTAAAAACATTTGATAGAAAACGATGTTGTTCATTAATTTGATAACCCGTTGATTGACGCAATACGCAAAATACATAATATAAATGTCTATTATAATCTCTCGTCGGAAAATATTCGCTATAAAAATTAGTATTACTATTATCAGTCTATTTCATTTTAATCAATTATTTTACTGATTATATTTCAATCAAATATAATGTTATAATGCAATCAAATGTAACTGAAAAATTAATTTTTTGCCATTAAATTATGACATACAGATTACAGAGTAATTTACTAAGCGTTAAGTTAGTCTCCTGTCTTTTCTTCAATAATGCACAGTTATTTAAAGTCTGATTTTTTAAATTTTTAAGACTTATGTGCTACTTAAAGAGTGTTTTGTAGAGAACAAACTTCTGTTTTTCAAATGAGAACCCTTCTTCTTAACTGTAAATTATTTAATGGATGATTTTCCTGAAAAAATTTTTGTTTTAAGGAAAAAAGTTCATGGTAATGTGTTTATAAGATATGGGGCCTATGTTGATTTGAAAATATCAGTCATTAATATTAATGTGTATCGACACAAATGATTTGTAAAAATGATAAAGTATAAAAAATACTAGTTACAATATTATGCCTGTTTTATATTTTTGTAAAATCAGTTTAAGGACCAAATCCTTAATACAAAGTTTTAATAACTAAGAAACTACTTATACAAATTTTGAATTAGGTACATCGACATTTCCCAAAAAATATTCACTAAATAATTTACAGTAAAAAAGGGGGGATCTCATTTGAAAACAATAGCTTGTATAGTTTTATCACTACAACTCCCAAGACCCTCCTTAAACGGTTTAAAAAAATTCAAGAATTCAAATAAATTCATTAATAAAGGAAAAATGGGGATGAGCATGCCTAGTAAACCACTATATTATATATTTTGTAGTAAATATAACAATATTGTTTACAATATATTATTGTGTGTTATCCAACCCATCGAATATAAATAAATTGTTCATAATTTATAATTTTCCACACATACTGCACGTACGAAACACAGATGTATACTCCTCATATTTATACTAACATAATATTATATTGATTTGCAAGTGCCATAACAAAACATTTACACTCATTATGTTTGAGCATAATAGTAAATGGATTAGTATATTATATTTTGCTAACACCTAGCGGACATTTTATTTTACAAGTTGTACGTAATTACTAATTATTATTGATATAATTAATTATGGTTTTAATAAACCGTTACACAATATTATTACGATTGTCGATTATTCAGTAATTTAATTAAAATAATATGCGTTATGCGTACGACCTTTAATTCGTTGATTGGTGTTGTAAAATAGGGTAAAATAAGGTAAACTATTTTGTTAATAATGATTTAAAAAAACATAATATTTTAAATTTTAATACATTACAAAAAGTGTTTTATAATATCAGGCGATTGAAATTATCTGTTTTATTAAAAGTTAATACGTGGTATTATAGCCATAATAATATTATGCTTGTCTTGTCCGTTTTATCTCTGAACGTTAAAGCCTATTGCCTATTTTATTATTACAAATAGAAAATAAATACAAATATACTTATATATTATTATATATGTAATAGTCGGACAACTCGCATTTTATCTAAACTCGCTAAACTATATTATGACACAAGTAAAAAAAATAAATATATATTCAAATAGGAGACATTATTTTACTATACAATATAAATACGCATAGGTATAAAATATTGTATCTAAATATTATTTTCATTTTTATAATTTATTATTTACGATTATAGGTTAGTTATATAGGGTAAACCTTATTGTTAGGCGAAAATTATAACCTGTAATTGACTGGGTGGTAGTGGATACTGGATCCAGGGGCGTATTTATGGGGGGGCTGAGGAGGCTTCATCCCCCCCCCCCCGAAATCCAGGAATTGTTTATGAAGTCCCCTTATTATGTCCTATCAGATGCAAATTTTCGAACTCATATAGGCTGAATTGGGAATTTCAGTTGGAGAAAATACCACAGCACCCCCCCCCCCCCCCAAAAAAAAAAAAAAAAAATCTAAATACGCCCCTGACTGGATATTATACTATACGCAGATAACTCGGGATAAATGCTATGAGGAAATCTAGAAATCTAAAACCTTACACTAAGGCCACGGTAGTTTTAAATGCGAAAAGATCTTTGTAAATGTGTACCACTGCTGACGATTATCTGAGGTTTTGTTTTTTAAAGTAGGTTGTATATATCTCTATAATTTTAGAACGGCGTGCCGTGGTCGTTCTAGAGATAAATAATGATTAGGAATGGGCGAGAGGGTGAGTGATAGAGATGCTTTCTCGACCGTCTCATATTATTTATTATTTGATAATATTTTAATAATAAATTAGGTAGATAATAATATTTATTTTATATATTATATTTATAATATTTATATCCATACATGTTTCTGCGACAGACATTTACACGATTATTTTCGTCACCCCATCACGTACCAGTTCCTGTAGCAATGGGATAGTATGTGATCGTCAATTTAAAGTTATCGTTTTCAGCGTGATAATATACGTAAAACGAAGAATATTCGGAGGGTGGTGATTTTTGTGCTTAAAGTATTCATATTATTTGATGTTAACTCGTAGAGTAATCAACTACTTGAAACCGCTAAGAATCTAACATTTTAGTTGCATATTATATCGCAGTATAATTATAGTATTAGTAGAATAATATGTACACATTAAAGAAATGCAATGGTATCGTAAACTAGCGTAATATATTGGTTTTGAGTTTTTGACAAAAACCATAAACATCCCATTTCCGTTATCCTGAGTACGTGACGATAGACCAAAACCATTCAGTAATAAACACTTGTTACATGCTGAGAGAATGCAAATTAAAATAGATAATTGCAGCTACTGTGGAAAAATAATAAATACATTTATTTTACTGTCAAGTCACAAGCCTAGACGTTATGAGCTGTATAATCGGTACCACGCAATGGCCTTTATTTGGATGATGTGATTTTGTCATTGGTTCGTTATTGGACATAAAGCGTAATCGGTTATTAAAATGAAAAGGAATGTCGCTGACAGTGTAGATAGACTGATAGAGTCAGCAACACACGCATGTATAATAATAATAAACAAACAACAAGGTCGAATAAAAAAAAAATTCAAATTCCATCAGACGTTGACAGTAGGTAAACGATTAATATCAAATATATATACGATATATATATAATATATATAATATATATAATAATGGTGTATTTTTGACCAAGGAGGTATCTACTTTAGATAACTGAACTTTCAGGGAGCTCGGATATGTATGTATCCCAAGCTGGTAAATGACTTGGTCTGTACATTTTCGTAAAATTGTGATTTATAAATATACATACTATAAAATAAAATACATTGGTGATTTAAAAAAAATATATTTCAATAAGACATTCCTAACTTGCGATATCTAAAAATGTCAAAATAAAATTATATATATGTACTTACGAGTTATTTAAGAGGTTAAATATTTTTGCTAATAAAAATAAATATGTTATAATGTTATATTATAAAATATTAACTATTTCAAAATGTATGATGTGATATTTTATCATCATTAATGTATAACTGTATTATACTATTTTTACGAAGTCATTACTCATAGGCATTAACACAAAATTCAACTTTTTATTAAACTTATGTTTATATTATTTTAAGTATTAATTACCAAATATGACATAATTATTTTGATATTCCTTTAAAGCAAATCTATTTACATTTGTGTCCCATCTTGACCAGTAAATTATTTTTGGTTTGTTAGAATATAACTTGATTTTATGATTATAATTTATTTACCGATATCTGATTATATACAGTTAATTTTTGATTACTTGACTCTCAAGAGCAATACAAATAGAATCGACTTATAGTTATATATAGCTCAAATACAACTTCAAAATATTTCAAGAAACAAGAGAAAAATTTGAGTACACGAGGTTCGTGGTTTTGAATTTTGATTAATATTCAAATACCCATCAAGCTGATATGTTTTCCCGGGCTAGGACTCGTGCACTAAAGCTTGGACTGATATCGTCACCAGAAAAATTTCAGATTGGGTTTATATAATAGGTACCTACATGGCTATATATAATATTACTATATAGATTATACAGCCAACAATAGTCAATGACTTGAATACAAATTTTAAGTTTTAACAATTTTAATCAATGTTCCACCTACTATCACAATTATATCAGTATCACCTGCTCGTGATGTGAACACATATTTTGATAGTTGGACAGTACTATCCATATTCTCATGATATAGTAACTATCGAGTTTTACTATCATCGTGCGACCGTGGCTTAACACATATTACATTTTCCACGAAAACAATATTTTGTTCGCCATCCCCCACTCCGGGGCATGGCAGAAACCTACGGGTGCCCCAATAGAAATTCTGCCAAAACTCTCACCCACGTGTAAAACCAACCTACAGTTCCCTAAGAACCTACAGTACTACCCCCTTCCCAATGGCCTTAGTTGCCGCGGGATAATAAAAAAAAAAATAAAAAAATAAATATTTTGTCGAATGCCATTATAAAAATTACCAACAAATATTTTTCAAACATAAAATAGATAAATCACGATACACATATACCTACTAAATATAATAATTATTAAAATAGCAAAGATATTTTAATATAATATATTTAGAAGACAGATAGTGTATATACGGGTTTTTATAATTACCAATCGATTTGATTCCGTTTCTCGTCCATTAATAACCGACACATTAAACTACCATACTTTTGAGTTGTACAGATAAATTCATTTCGTTTTATAGTAATCGAATGTACGTACTATGTATAACCTAACCGTATGCCCGTATGTAAGTTGAGTATGCGCATTCCTTCGGTGCCAGAGTATGTGATTATTAATGTGGTTGCAGCGACTCGTACAAACGCGACTTGTGCTGAAACAGAGAAAAACATATTTATTGACATCGGAAATTATTGTACGGTATACAGTATGGATATAGTCTCCAATCGAGATTTTATATTAGTATCAAACGAGATGTCGTGAATATATTTTTTAACTTGTAATCCTGTACAGTTTATCGGTATTAGTTACTTAAATACTTTTACTATTTACTTCAACCTATTTACGCTCGTAACTCTAACGATTCGACCTTTCGTAAAATCTTATTGACGAGTCACATCGAGTTATAAATAATTGTCTTATAATCATAAAATATAAATATATAATATAGTTTCTCGCATGGTATGAGAATGTGTACTTTGTAGTATGTTTACATTTGACGAATCTATCTTTATTTTATCGTTTCTAAACCCCGTGTCTCTTGTAATAATATTGTGAAGCGGTTTCGGAAATAAGTTTAAGAGAACAGAGAACGCTACACAGAAATGTATTGTTTCCATCTTACAAGTACGTAGTTTAATATTTTAGCAAGTTTTACGTTTATAGTATTTCATAAACTAAAAATGCTCATAACTTATAATCCCTATAAAAACTCTGATACCTAATAATGTTCTTGATACCATCAAGTTTTATGATAGATCGATTCGTTCTAATTTTTAAACTAAAGAAGTCAAACATGATCTGCTGAGCTTATAAAGTTGGTAGTTACACATTTAATAAACTGAGTCAATAGACAAGTCCATGTAGCGTCCTCTTAATTCGAACGCATATTGATGCACAAGACTATAATATTAACATATAATAATAGAATAGAATAACAAGATTATTTTAGATTTAATTTTTTTATGGACGAATTTGATAATGATATATCTATATGTGCCTATTGTGCCTATAGGTGTCTAATCTACCTATATTACTCGATATATAATGTTCGCATTAAAATTTACAAGGGACAAACATTTTGGGGTGGACTCAATGAGTTTGCCACCATAATAAATGATTATTATTATGTATATCGAATATTTTATAATACCGTAATAATCATGTTTCTCGCGTTTGCAGCGAACATGGGTGCGCTGGCCGCCGGTTGCGCTCTCACGTGGTCGTCGCCGACTCTGGTGAAGCTTCTGGATGGCGACACCGGCATGAAGATCACGAAAGACGAATCATCCTGGGTGGGCTCGCTGGTGACGCTGGGTGCGGCCATCGGACCAATACTCGCCGGGGTCGTGCTGGATCGGTTGGGTCGCAAGTCCACGATCCTCTTGAGCATGATACTGTCGGCGATTTCGTGGATCATCATCGGCTCAGTCCCCGGTCTCATGGCTCTGTACGTGGCTCGCGTGTTGGCGGGTATCGCCGTCGGTGTCATTTTTACTGCCGTGCCAATGTACATCGCAGAAATAGCAGAGGTATATTATTATATCATCACTCATCACACACACACACATACCCTCTAAAAATATTAAAAATTAATATTGTTTTATATATAATGTTTCCCTAAAATTTGGTTTGCCCCTCCTGAAACATGGCTACAGGCCTGCTATGCATCGATGACGTCTTAGCAGTTGTAACCCCGAGTCGGTTGAATTTAAACACATTCTCTTATGAATTTATGGATTTCTTTCTGGCATTAGTATATCCAAAACATAACAATGTTCACAGTACTCCACGCTAAATAAATGTAATGAATGAATAATATGACGTATGATGTGATTTTTTCGAATGACGTACCCGAGTTTATTCATAATAGCTCAAAGTATTTGATTTATGGTATATACTCGTACATTGATATACCTAATTGGCGTAATTGCCTTCATAAATCTTCGCAAGTATGATTAGAAATTATTTATTGTATTCAAATAAGTACTTGGCGCTATTGATCATCATTGATAGACGGTTGCGGGAAAACTACACACCAATATAAAATAGATAACGAGAGTGAGAAATGCTATCATGCGTATGTTGTTTTTGTTTATAAATATATATAAATAATTATACTCTCATTAATATACAAATTAATTATTTTCCACATACAACAATATTATAATTATTATTATATATATACTATACGTGTGTGAATACGCATTTTGTAGGAAGCTGATAAAATATCTTGAAAGCAATTGGGTTCATACCTTTTTATTATATAAAAGGTCTTTAAACTATTTTATAATATAGTAACATATTATTCAAACATTTTTTTTAACGTTTTGACTAATTACCATATTTTAAATCTATTCGTAAATTGTGTGTTGTAAATTTAATTAATTTACTATACAATAAACGTAATTTTTGTAAAATTACAATTTTTATTCTAGTCAAAGGTACCTAATAAAATAATTATTAATTTTACACTTGAGAAAATTTCAATTAAACATTATTTGTTTGTATTTTAAATTCAAATGACATAAAAAAAATAATATTATATAATACTACATACTTTGTGGCTGCGGAGTGCGATGTACTTGAATAACATTAAATTAAAAATATCAATTTATTTTTATAATAATCATTACCGCGTATACCTTTTGAGTTTCAATTTCCGCTCATATGGCTCATTTTTTATCAGATGTAATGCCTATTGAAAACTGTTTAGTATTTAGTATTTAGTATATTAAATTATTAATTTTTTATTATTAATATATATTAAACTATTTAGTATCGTTTTTATAATATTCCAATCATGATATCGACCCGTTTAATTATCGGTTGATTCGTAAATTCGTAATAATATATAAACTACGCCGTCATAGTAATTATTACAATACAAATTGTAGTGTTCGCCTTATACAGACATACCTACGGCGGTAGTTGACATTGTGAATCCCGTTCGACTTCTGTATAATATGCATATATGTATATGTATGCACAATGCACGTGTGCAATAATATGTTATATATGGAATTATGGTCGATCAGTGATACTTGAAAGTCGCTATATATTTTATGTTTAGAATTGCACATAATATGGTATTATTATTGTTATTTAGATGCGTTTGAGATCGTCGTTGGGCACACTGATGCAGTTCTTCTTGGTCGTCGGATTTTTGATCGAATACATAGTCGGACCGTACTCGTCGTACCTGACGTTGGTCATCGTGTCCCTAGCGACACCCGTCCTGTGTTTCGGCATGTTCATATGGATGCCGGACTCACCACAATCGCTGTTGATACGGCCCGGTGGAGAGCAGAAGGCCATGGAATCGTTGAGGTGGTTACGTGGTAACCCACAAGAGACGGCTCTGATCAAAGAGCTTGAAGAGATCAAGGTACCTACACACAAACATTATCCCGCCATGATATTTGTTTTTAATATTTTCAAATTTAATTTCGATTTTCAATATGTTTGTTTAAAACAGAAAAACACCCTTAAAAACGTTTTAAATAGTGACTGGCTCTTAATATAGTGTACACTAATAAAATATTACGGATTTAATCATTCTGTATAGCAGAGAAATAATAATCATAATGTTAATCAATAATTAATATTAATGCTTCGTTTGAATTGCAGAAATCCATTGACGAAGCGAAGAAAGAAAAGTCTGGTTTCGCCGAACTGTTCGCCAACAGGGGCAACATCAAGGCGGTGATCATATCCTGCGCCATGGTAGCGTGGCAGCAGTTCAGTGGCATCAACGTGGTGCTGCTATACAGCGAACCAATTTTCTTAAAGACTGGCGTCCAATTGTCTGCCAGCGTGTCCACAATAATCGTCGGGACGGTGATGTTGATCGCTGCCGGTGTGACACCGTCTTTGGCTAAGATTACTACCATGAGAACGTTGCTGTACATTTCGGCAATCGGAATGGCAATTACCGACGTAAGTATGACATAATTTTTTAATACTTTAGCGACGACTCAACTCAACAGCGCTAATACCTATATCGGCGTAGTGTAACTTCTTGTAGTTGGCAGGACAGTTCATAGGCGTGCGCAGACTTATTTCGCAGGGGATGCCAATATATTTAAAAATAACTAAATTTTTAACTTCCTTTAATGAAACATAAATCAGAATTAAAAAAAAAAAAAACTAGGTACAAAGCTCTCAAAATAATAGTCATTACTCATCATAAACTTTCTATTTTATTCTTAATATGAATTTAATTCATCTGCAATCTGCTGTTTAATTGTTTGTATTAAGCTGGCTCCGCAGACCACTGGGTATGCCATGGCTTACCCACCATTCTCCCTGCGCACGCCTATGATCCAGTTAACACATCAATAAAATCAGGGGGGGAGGGAGGGACAAAAGAAAAGAAAATATATATTTTTTTTTTAACATATCTATTAGTTATTACAATAGTATAATATTATAACACATATGATGGAGATAAGATATCTATCATCTTTATATCGTCATCATCACATTTTATAGAATACGACGTGATGTATAATAGTACTGCTCGTGCGCCAGTTTTTTTTTTTTTAAATTCATCACACTTATAAAACTTAAATTTTGTGGCTTGGTGAGGCGTGGTCGTACACTCAATTTGTGGAAACACACTGAGCGTGCGTAACGGCCACAATTGCTAGCTCCCGGGTGGTCACCCATCCGGGAGCTATCAACAAATCATCCTTGCCACACATACACAAATACGTGTTACAACCTACCAACTTAAAAACCTACTAACAAATACCTACATAAAAATAACCCCTATCGTACCACTCCACGTCTTCACACCCAATGACCTATGTTGCCGTGGGTTCCCCCTAATAAAAAAACAAATTAATAAATATTTCTATCATAAGGAAGGCTATAAAAATGACTTGGAAGGCTTTATTTGGTCCACAGGTTGGGCCACCCAGACTTAATGGTATATAAATATATAATAATCTATACATTTTAATATACACGTTTGTTTTAAGTTTTAAATGTTTTAATATACAACCTTAATTTGAACTCGTGTCGTTCAACTATGTTGTTCACCACACTTTCTGAAATATTATTCACTTACTCCTTCGTGTGGTGTGAATTATTTTAATATCTGTATAGTTTATATTATATATTTTAATAAAAATATCCAAACATTTTTCTATTGTTACTACAGGGAACGCTTGGTCTGTTTTTTTACTTACAAGAATCTGGAAGAGATGTGAGTTCTATCGGATGGTTACCGGTCACAAGTTTGGTGCTTTTCATCATCACTTATTGTCTTGGTACGTTCTCTAAGCATAAATATTTTTTAGCTGTGTGTAATGAATAATGATCAATGTTATGCGATGTTGTGCAGAGATTATGATATAATATAATACAGTATGCTATGTTATTGCTTACATATAATATTAACTACCTATACAACATTTTAGACTGTAAAATATATAATATGCATATATACTTTATGAACGTTTGGATAAACACGAATGACTTGAATTGGTTATATTTTGAAATCATTTTCAGGTTTCGGTCCGCTACCGTGGGCTATAATGGGAGAGATATTCCCGACCAATCTTAAGTCAGTGGCTTCGGCTTTAACCGCCAGTTTCTGCTGGATTCTTGGCTTCATATTGACGAAGTTGTTTGGTGCGGTATCCGATGCCATCGGCATATATTCTGTATTTTGGATATTTGCCGTGTGCTGTATATTTGCGCTGTTGTTTACGGCGTTTTTGTTGCCACAAACCGAAGGAAAAACACTCCAAGAAATTCAGGACATGCTGCACGGCAGAAACAAGTCCTCGAACCACAAAATGACCAGAGCATGATACATGACACAATTTTGTACAAAAGTGACTGATTATTTTTCATTTGATTAAAAATTCTCTAAATTGTCTACATGATATATTTATATTTATGAAACATTTCATTCCGTTTATATAAATATATTATGCAAAAGACAACAGCCAATATATTAATTATCATAAGTCTTAAAACAAGATATTAGGTATAGTAGGTACATAATATATATATAATATATATTAATACGATTCAAAAATCAATACTGTAAATTTTGTACTCAATATTTTTATTTTATTTTATATAATGAAGACTTTATTTATACATTATTTGTTTATTATAATAATATTTATAATATTTAAAAGAAACTTATCACACACCGCTATTTCTATCAATCACGATACACTCTGTCGTGGTAGGCACACTTTCATCTTTATAGTCTACAATCGTATGCGTGAAATAAGTTTAAATTTTGGCACACTATCGAATAACATTATATGTATACCAATAATATGTAAATTTTTATTTTCATTTGTTAAAATCAAAGAGTAAAAATATTTTTATAGCATTTGTTGAATATAATTGAATTTTTTAAGTATTTATGGTGCATTTGATATTTTCAAAACGGGCAAGTAGGTACTTCTTAAAAAATATACTTTTGGAGGAAGAAAGAAAGAGTAAAGATTTATATCCACATGTCATCGCATAAGCAAATAGGTACCAATAGTTAAGTATAATAGGTATGAAAAAAGTCCATTCGTATATATTGTTGTTCAACACGAAATCAAACTCACATAAAGGTTAATTTACTACTTACCTATCTATTCAAAATTAAACTTAACTTGAGCTACTTATATTTTTAAATGTATCTGTTAATACTATATAGTTTATAATTTATTTTACCACTGTAAAATATTTAATCTAAGTTTAATTGTTTTTTTTACTTCAATATATCTATATACCTACTTAAAACAGACAATAAATAACTACTATAATAACTATAAGTATTTTTTAAACAGTTGATTAGACAGAAAATAAATAGATAATATCTATTTATATTTTGAACTTTTTTTGTTTACATACTTATTGAGTTATGACGGCTATATATTAATATAAATTGCGCTAAATGGCTATTTTTGAACGCAAATTAG
This sequence comes from Diuraphis noxia, assembly GCF_037042655.1. Classification (NCBI taxonomy): domain Eukaryota; kingdom Metazoa; phylum Arthropoda; class Insecta; order Hemiptera; family Aphididae; genus Diuraphis; species Diuraphis noxia. The sequence continues at coordinate 13,393,569 of NW_028301714.1, read as the reverse complement.
TATTATTATAGTCTTATATACTTTATGCGTGTGTGTGGCGTGTGCATCTATTTACTTCAAACATTTTATGTTCTTCATGTTTTATGATATATATTATGTGGGTGAGGTTGGTATGACCGATTGTTGGTATGAACGCAGGTCATAAGTTCCTTGCAGCAGAGGAGTAGTAGTGTTCATACAGATCCTCCTCTGCTGTCGGTTTAAACAGAAAAAAAAAGGTCAAAGTTATTCCTAGGACCTGTAAAATATAACTTTTTTTTTATTAAGAAGAATATATTTACAATCTATTTTTACAATAGTCAGTAAGTATGATGACAAAATTTTATTTATATGACATTAAGAATATTAGAAAAGGAAGGCCCTCAGTAGTGGCACCTGACAAGAAATTACATTAAGTTAATTAATTGGTATAGTTTTAATTGTTTTTGTTTTTTGTTTTGTTTTTGTATTTATGCTTTGAGCAGGGCCAGCCACAGCCTTTTTAGTCTTTTGGGAGCATGTGTTGCAGAGGATAATTTTTGGATTAAAGGATTATAATGAGTGTAGAGTTTGGAAAAGAACTTGGTATAATGAGATTTGGCCAAATCGTTAAGGGTAGGTAGATTTAAATCTTTGTGGAGATTTTTATTTGTTACGTACCAGGGGGTGGAGGTTATTAGGCGTAAGCATATTGATTGAAAAGCTTGTAGAGTTCTGGTATTGGAAGGCTTTGGAGACCCCCATAGCTGAATGCCATTGAGCTAGACTGGGTAGATTATCGCTTTATATATTGTCACCTTGTTTGTTAGGAATAGTTTAGATTTTAAAAGGGGTCTACGGAGGTGCAGCCTGGAGTTAACTAATTGTTTCCGCTTTAGTTTTAGGTGTGGGCCCCACGTAAGACGTTTGTCAAATGTGAGCCCAAAGTACTTAACTTCGTTTGCTGAAGGAAGGACTTTGTTGTTAAGTGTAAATGGAGGGCAGTCAAAGTTTCGTAAAGTGAATTGATTTGGTTTCGTTTATTTTTATTTTCCAACGATTTGCCCATAAGTTGATCATATTTAGGTGATTTTGGATCCTTACTCTAGCAATTTCAGGATCGCGATGTGACGCCGATATTAGAGTATCGTCTGCGTATGTGCCAACTGCCAATGAATGTGTAAAAAGTGTTTGGGATATCATGGGTGAACACAGAGTATAGGAAAGAGGCGATGTCGCTTCCTTGTGGGACACCTGCTTTTATGGGGTGTGACATATTGAGTAGCTGTTTTTGAGACGAACAGTGAAGAAACGGTCTGATAGATAGGATTTTAATAGTAGAAAATGGGGGGCTGGAAGGAACTAAAAAATATAACTTAGGAAACTTTATTTGTATCGATCCAACAACCCGGAATTCAAGACCGGTTCGTGTAGTAGGAACAGCTAACCGCGGACTACTCCTTAACTGGATAGGATTTGGTATAAATATCGACAACCACTTAGTTTTAATAAACGAAGGAGGTGTGTTGCAGTCTCCCATAAGGGGAGGGATCAGAAGAATTATTTTAAATAATTTTCTACATTTCATTTTATAACATTTTATGGAACTTATAATTTTAATAATTTGATAAAATATGTATAAAGTATATAATATTTATTATTATTATTATTATTTAGATATTCTTATATTTTAATTAATTTTCTACATTTTATTTTAAATTTATTATATAAATTTTTGTTTTGGTCGAAAAGAGAATCGACCTATTTCAAATTTATTCGAAAAGTGAATCGGCCGAAAAGGGAAGGGTATGTTTTTGGTCGAAAACGGCCATGCCCGGTCAGATGGACCCATGGTAATTTGGACTTATGAGGGACCCGGCGTGCTTGTAAATAATTACTTCAAAATTACTTATTTATTTCATATTAGAAAAATGTTCGGGGCTCGGATTTAGTTTTCTATACTATGGCAAAAAATATGATGTGGAAATACATTTCATATTCATCCGCGTTAGAATAAATCATGGCAATACATAGGTACTTACGAGTTACGACTTACCTACTATAGTATCATTAGTATCGATAAATGTGGAATAAAATATGGTAAAAAATTTAAATATTATTTCACCAGTGAGTGATATCCTATAGGTACCTACTATGTACACTATAGATATTTTCGCCTACTTGATTTTATGTCCCTGCAGAATTTGACGAAAATTCGTCCTCGAGAACAATAATACTAACTTTGCCGGCTCGCGAGACTTAATTTACCGGAAAAAAGCACATTGCAGAATTATATATTAATATTATTACATAATGTTATTATATTATTATTATGTGTATTTACCTTACGCCACGGCTTAGATATAATTAGATTGATATCAATCCACCATGGCCTATACCACGAAATAAATAATTCTGTATCTATACTCTTTGGAACGGTTGTTGATAACGTTGTATGTGATAGCACTATCATTTACCGACAAGCGTAACGTAAATAATAAACATAATATTGTTAATATTATATTATTAGTCATTAGATACGTATGAACTATGAAGCCTTTACTCATTACTTTATTGTAAGAAAACTTAATATTCCTGTAAGTATTATTAATGCAAGTAAAATCAAACATCGTAAAATAACTGCAATAATTTCCATTTGTATTATTGTAAAATTAACTAAATAATTGTGTATTAAAGAAAATGTAATAATCTGATTTATCTATAACTTTTTTGGTGTAACAGAGAATCGTTACAAACATGAGTTCCGGATTTGTTTCTGAAACAGAGCTTGCAGAACGACGCAGAATCCGTCAAGAAGAATGGGACAAAGTTAGAACGGCTGAACAGCCTTTGGGTAATGTGAAGGTTCTAGTTCGTCTCAAGTTGGTAATTTTTATAAATAAATGTATTTTGTACAGTGGTGCCTGAAGAAGAATATGATCACCGATCATTGTTTGATAGACTTGAAGAACAGCGCAGAAAAAAAGAATACGAATATGAAGAAACTCATAAGCTCAGTAAATATTTTGTGCTGCATTTGTTTAAAGTACTATACATAACACATGAATGTTAGCAGTTGATAAATGTTTAAAATTATTTAGGTCTATACTTCAAAGTGTAATGGGAAGTTCTAGTTTTTCAAATAAATATATTCATTTCTTTCATATCAATTTTTTTAGAAAACATGATAAGAGGTCTGGACGATGATGAAGTAGGATTTCTTGAATTGGTTGATAAAACAAAAATGGATGAAGAAAGACGTCAGCTAATCGAGGAGGCCAGACAGATTGAAGAATATCGTTCAAAAGTATCAAATCTACAGTGTGAAACTACAGTTTCTCCATTAATGGCCCCTATTTCTAAACCACAGACTTTGAATAGTAGTGTGTAAGTATTATGATTGACAGGTTACACTTGTAAAATATTATTAAAATAAATATGTGTTTTATAATTTTTTTATTTATTATTCTATCGACAGACCAAGAAAAACTCAGAGTAAGCTATTGGCAGGTGCAATCGTAAAGAAAAGAACATCCGAGGAAAACACTGTTGTTTCAAAAAAACACAAACTTGTCACTGATAAACCTAAAACATCACCTGGAAAATCAACAAGTATGGTGAATGATGATAAAAAGTATTATCAATGTAACTAACAAACATACATTTCAAATATAAACAAAATCCATTTAAAGATTTCCCTTATAACAATAATTAGTTTCAATCGTATTTTTTTTCATAAATCCATTGAGTACTATAATGTGTATAGTTAATTGAAGAAAAAAATTTACAGTAGTAGCCATTACACATTTAATGGGGAAATCAATTTTTATAGTTTTATTTTAATTTTAATACATATTTTATAACTTAGTTTTACTAAATAATTTTTACAGGTTAACTACTTATTATTAAAAAAAAAATTCAATACATCATAATTAAAGACCGGATTTAGTTATTAACACTGTAAGTTAACAACAATTTGATTGCACTAAAAATATTTCAAAATTGCAATGAAAATAATACAATAATTGCATAATAAAATCATCTAATTGCTTCAAAAAAGTACAAATTGTATTATAAAATGTATTCTTAAAATATAAAACGTATAATTATTATTTATTTTCTTACAAACATGATAGACATTTACAAATTATAAAATAAAAAAGTTTTTGAAAGTATTTAATAATTAAAATATATTATTTTTCTGAATTATGATTTTTCAACATTCATTTAGCGCATATTTAAAACAATTCAAAAAAGATGATTATGATATATGATAGATTATGTATATGTTTATATCTAAATATTCTAAATTAACATTTAAATTCTCTACTGTCACCTAAGAGTAAGTTTTAATTGTTTTAAATCTATCATTTTTGTCTAATACATAAGTAAATTTATCTTTTATTATTTTTCCATGAGGACCGGGAATAATTATTAATATATTTTCAATTTCACTTAATATATTTTAACTATTGAATAATTGGCTGTTTGATTCTTCTAAATTAATGACCTATAGAAGTCCATAATTATCGCCACGTATATCTATAAGTATACTTATATTATACTTCTTAAATTGAATAATTTGACCAATAATGAAAATCCACAGTAATTTTACTATTTTTATATTATAAAATTAGTTAAGAAATATTGATTTGTACATTTAATAACGTAAAATATACAAAATTTCAAAAATTGCTACATAAAATTAAATAGAAAGGCTGCAATTAATACAAGTCGTGTACATATTTGATCAAATTTGATTGATCTTAAATGAAAAAAAAGTTGAAATATCAATTAAATTTGGTCTTTAATCATAATATAATTCAAGTGTATATTATAACATAATATTATTGACTATAATTGAATAAGTACAGATAAATATCTACTGCCATTTACAACCATTTATACCACCGCCCCACTACTGGGTATGGGCAGAAGATTTATGACAAACTAACTCACAATATGGAACTTTTATCAAATTCTAAAACCTGTATGTTTATGTCAATACTTAAACATATTTTTGGCATTGTGTTTTTTAATACAAATTGTCATAAAATTTGACTAATTACATTTTCTTCTATATTCAGTTGTAGGTATTTATTATACATGGTTTAGTTATACATTGTACTTTCCGTTGTATTTATGTTAGTTCAAATGTTTTGAAGATTTAATTCGGTACCTATTATAAAATCAATAATTGTCTAAAATTAATTTAAGGCTTATAAATTATGCATAATCAATACTCATATAATACAGACCAATAAGTTAATACATTGTAGCTTTCCCTATTTGTTTATTAATTCATTATTTGAAGTTGATACACAAATTAATAAAAACAAACATCACTTACTTTATATTTATAAATTTAGCAAATTATAGCATTATTATAAGCCAATCAAAACTTTATTCTATTTTATATCACTAGTTATTAAAATAAGTTTTTATTAACATTTCAATAAGAACATAAAGTAAAATGTCAATCATTTATATCTAAGGTATAAATTAGGTATATTATGTAATAAATATTTTGTTTTACTGTTTTTTTTTCAGGTGAAACAAAATCTAATATTTTACCAGGTATTGCATATTCAGATAGCTCTGATAATGAAGATGACTAGTTCCTTGTAAATAATTTAGGTAAAATTATTATTCTTTATTTTATTTTGATATCATAATTGTATAAATAATTTTGTTTTTTAAGAAAATAAGAAAATTGCAGTTAAATAATTACTAAAATATTTAAGTGGATTATAAATTCAATATAAATGTTCTGATATGATAAAATATACATTTAGAACTATATTATTTTTGATTGTATTTCTTTAGCTTTTAATGAAAAGAGATAAAATATACCCTTGTTATTTTGTTATTATTTATTGCATCATTTGAATTATTTAAAATAATCAAAATTGTAATTTAATAAAGCAGTAGTAAAACTTGTTTTTGAACTTTGTTTTCTTTTAACTATTTCTTTGTATAAAATATTTAAATATGCTCTTATAATTTTGAAGGTATTTGAAGACGTTCTGAATTCCAAATGTGGCCCTCCTAGAATATTAATTGGTAATCTTTGTTCAAATCTTCATATAATAATAACTGTACGATACTTTTATCATCTACCCCAAATATTCTTTTGATGATATTGCTATGATTTTTAGTATGGTGATATGGATATGCATTTCAGTTTCAACACTTTTGTGGATATCTTATTATTATTTTCATTATAAATTTATAATATTATTATAATATTCAGCTGAATAATAAATATTATCGATTTTTCCATTATAAAGGTCAACATTTTATTATTCGTATATTTTATCATATATTCATATATTCATATATATATATAAAATAAATTTTAGCTTACATTATCAGTATTAGGACTGCACTGTGAAAGAGAAAACCATCGCCGTAGCATGAACTTGAAAACGATCACTTAGCAGATGGACATTTGCCTAAAAACTAAATTTCCTTGAATTAAATTCAGTTAGATATAAATTAATTATGTCACCCTTGTGACTGTGTTTGTATATACTATGCGTGAATGTGGTTAAATTCAAAATAAAACCATTATTATCATTGTATCATTAAATTCCATGCGTTTTGTTTTGTATGTCTTTAAAGTTTAAGGTTGATAACATAATAACCAATATGTATACATATTATTTAATATATACAACTGTATCTGTATTTTGTATATGCACAGTTCTTATGGTACATATAATCACAGACTATATGAGGTCATATAGTCCAGCGGTCGCCAACCGGTGGTCCGTGGACCACTGATGGTCCGCGTGAAAATTTAGGTGGTCCGCGGAAAAATTTGAACTTAACTTGCAATATTATTTTATTAGCCAAAATTGCACGAAATTCTTTAAAACAAACAGGAACAAATATCACATTCAAATTTAATTAAAACTTAAAACTTTAATCATAAATAAAAATAAAACATTTTTTATTATTTTACATAATATGTATATTTTTTATAATATTTTGGTGCAAAATTTATTAGTAGTAGTACGGTATTTATGTAAAAAAACTATTTTAAGATATAGATGGTCCGTAGAATTTAGAATATGGTTTCAGTGGTCCGCAAGGTCCAAAAGGTTGGCGACCGCTGATATAGTCTATTAGTCTGTGGTATAACGATAAAAAAATATTAGTTTACGATCGTTTTATTATATTAATATTAGTAGACTTTTTCAATATTGAATGGAATGGATTTGGACATGGTCACGAAACGTGTGAGGAATTACGGTGTAGGTCACCTGATGAAGCTTTATTTTATATTGCTAAGTATAAAGGAGAAAATCCTACAACGGAAATTCAAGCACCGTCTGTCACAGACCACAGTACCTATGACAAATTAAGTCGAATATCCAGATAGAGCTAAATGTGGCAATGCCTAACGTTTATGTAGACCTGAAAAATGGTGTTACTGTGATAACAGACAAGGTGGTCATGTGTCATGGTGTCTTCAGCCACATTGAATAAGATGGATTTGAACTTGGTCATGAGACGGGCTTGAACGGTAAAAAAAAATGTAAATCGTAATCATTTTATTGTAAATTTACCTTACCAGTAAAATTTTACATTGTAAATTTTCGAGATTCACATTACTGCATATTTATATTATTTATATTATTTTCTAAATTATAATGTAATTGTTCAATATTTCGAGAAAAATATACGATTTTCTACATTTGCAACAAATCTTTGAATTTGTGACTATTACCTACAGACTACAGTTATAACATACTAACGAATGTATACGTATGCGCATACATACAAACACAATGCTTATGATTTGCATCAAAAAATAATATATGTTTTGATAAATTTATTGAACAATATTGAAAAATTAAGGTAAGTTGCTTTACACCTTGGCTATTGAGTGTCAAATAATTTTAAATAAAACTTATTTAATCCTAACAATTAATTTGTTGGAGTTCATGAATTGCATGTTTTTGAATTGCATGATCTAAATATTTTGAAAATTCTATCAAATAATATAAAATGCCTATATTAACATTCAGTCAAAATTTCAAGTATCTGTGGTCATTTGTTTTAGAGTTACACCAAAATAAGGAAATCGCTAAAACTGAAAAACCAATGTTGTAAAAATTTAAATTTCAAATGCCCATAAAAATTTAATTTGAATTTCTGGTAGACTTTATATTTGTGATAAAGATTGAAAAACTTGTAAGGAATCTTGTATTAAATTTTTAAATCTTAGATTTAAAAAGAACATTTTTTATGAATTTCTAGCTTAAAATAATTTGTGAAATTTCGTGATTTTTACGTATTTTGTCAAAATTCAAACTTTGAATGCTTATAAAAAAAAATTGTGACTATGAATTTCTTTTATTTTTCAACTGCTATTGTAACAATATGTTAAGAGCCTTGTAATAAATTTTCAAGCTTTTCTGCCTTACAAATACATTTTTATCAATATTAATTTAAAAAAACAAATAATGATTGAAAATTTCAAATGCCTATGAATAGTTCAACTTAAATCGAAAATTTTTAAAATTGCATGGTGGATAGAATATACTTATATAAAAATTCGGTGAAAATGTCATGTATCTATGGTAATTTGTTTTAAAATTACATCAAAAACCAAAATCGATTTTGTCGAAAAATTAGTGTGCGTAAAATTTCCCGTTTTTCCCTTAATTTTTGATTTGTTTTTCTCGATTATTTAGAAAAGTATTAAGAATTTTTTAATTTTGACCCCCCAAAGTACCAACTAGATTCACTTTCTGATCGAACGAGGTACTGAAGTCAAAAATCGAAGCACTTTTACTGCCCCAAAACGTGATGACAGACACAAAAAACACACATCATGATAAAATCAATACATTCATCGCTCCGCTCAGAATCTAAAATATCTAAAGTAGGTCATAAAAATCATAAAATATTTAAAACAGTATTGTAGAAATTAGAATGAATTAATAGTTAATTAGTTAATTTAGTAATAAACATGCCAACTACCGTATCTATCTCATCACGTGATTATTTATGAAGTGTTACTTATGCTGTTCAAACATTAATTTATGACACATTCAGTTGTGGTTTCAGTTTTGGGTGGAGGTAGCGGCCGACCTCTCCCCCATTACATCAGGTTGAATCCGCCATTGGACACATTTAGTGTCTTACTGATTTAAAAAATAATAATAATAGGTAATAAATTAATATTATCGAGTTAAAATTATATTAAATTATATTTACTATTGATAATAACCGATATGGTATGGATAATTATTGCATTCAGTGTTTGTTTTTCCCAAATAACATTCCGAATAGGGTTCATCCCCCGTAGTCTTCTGTTTTAAAATATTATCAAATAGTTATGAAATGGTATTTAAATTAAATTAAAAAGATTACGTATGTGAATATCTATTATATTAGGTTAATATAAAATAAAATCGGTCCTGACTGCCAACCAGAAAACATCATAGGTAGCATTCCTCAAGGCATTAAAATTAGAAAAAAGCATATGATTATTAAATAGAATTAAGCCTGTAATATCGTAAAAAAAAATTATATACCTATATAATTGTTGTATAAATCTCAAGATAATGGCTTATGTTGCCGAAGCTATAATGTTCAGTAAAAAAATAAAAAATAAAAATAGAGTTCTAATGTTTCCTATCTCATAGAAGTTGCATACATTTTATGAAGACGGTGCTGAAATATAAATGAATACTTATTTTTTTTGAAATAAATATTATATTATATAGAATTGTGTTTATTCTAAATATAATTTAATTGGTAATAACTAATAATTATAAGATAATCTTTACCTTAAAAGAAGGTAAAATGAAAATAATTAAAATTTATAGTATTATTATAGGTAACATCATTAATTCATAAATTAAGAATAGTATTAAAATAGATATAGGTTTAAAGATTAAAAACAAATAAAACATTTAAAATTGGATCATAAAAATAAACGATTATACTTTTTTGAAGTGTACTCACTACTCTTTTCCGCGATTTTCCACTAACCACCGCATTCTGGGAAATAAAAAAATTACCATATTTTTGCTCTACCTTCATAAATAGTGTAGGATATTTTTTGATTTCTGACAACCCCATAAGTTTAATATTATTTTTAAATTGAACCTTACGAAACTTTATAACATTTTATTTATAAAAGAAATTATCGAAAACTTTTTAAAAGCAATTATACTATGACGGCCACACATTTTTTTATGTTTCCATGCTTTTTCCGTTGTTGAATTAAAACCATTTTAAAAGTTTTGAAACATGAGATTTCCAAACCGTACTCATCTATTGTCTTATCTATCATTTGCTTTAAATATAATATTTAATCAACACGTCACAGTAATATCAATAATTATACATAAATATTGGTTATTGTGTTAATGTGTTACACATACTTACGTATAGTATATAAATAAAATATATCGCATCACAATCAAATAAAATATATATTTTTTTCAATTTAAAATCACAAAACAAAATTAATAATAACGTAAGTGATACGTTATTTTATCAAACATTAATAATAATAATATGTTTTATAAATTTATAATATTGTAATATTATTACAAACGTTTAAGTTTATCTATCGAACACTTATAATTTTTATAATTAATTATTATTTAAATTATTTACAATTTATATTACCACATCAATTAATACAATAAATTTCAATAATTTACAATACATTAAGTATTAAAATACTATTAGTTTGAACCAAACGCGAACATAAAATTAGTTATAGGTACATTTTTAAAAAATACACAGCAAGACAAGTTTGTGTACGATACACGGCCTTATACATTCGTAATATAGTAATTAAATTAATTTATTAATACGAGATCGAAATACACATTTATATAATATATATATATATATATACAAAAAGACTTTATTAGACGTCTTTCGATAAATCGTTCGTAAAACCTTTACGAATAACATTATATTGGTATGTAAACCAATATAACAGCAAAATATTTTAATTTTTTTTTCAAAAAAAAAAAAAAAACGAAGTTCTAGACAGCGTTAATTCTCAGCCAAGTGTCACCAATGGGTGATTTCTTAATTCAAGATATTCATGTTACTATTATATACTTATTGTGTATTTCAAATTGTAAAGTAAAAAAAATAAAAACATTTTTTTTTTTTTCAATATTCATAAAAAAATAACGCAATAATATTATTATTGGTAACAGTGCCGTATCCAGGGGGTGGGCTTTTGGGCTTAAGCCCCCCCCCCTCGAAATCTCAAGAAAGGTATTTTTTTTTTTAGTAATGTGTAATGGGTTCATATTATATCATAGTAATAATGTTGACGAGTGAGTTATGGCCACGATTCAAGATAGGTTATATTATATTTTTATATTTACTTATTTTACTTTAAATTATTACTCTATGACCTATGGTTTGAATTTTGGAAGCAAAAATGGTCTGATGAAGAAAATGACTTACCAAAAAGTGCATTAGACACATTATCAAAATGTCCCGAAGATTTATTCCCACATATAAATAATTTACTAAAACTTCTTGCTATTTTAGTATTTTGCCTGTAATAACGGCATCGGTTGAAAGAAGTTTTTCTTTTTTTAAAAAGAATCAAGACCTATTTAAGAAATTCTACCGGTGAGGTAAGATTAAACGGGTTAGCACTTATGAATATACATAGAGACATACAAATTGATGCAGATACTATTTTAAATATGTTTGAATCAAAAAAGGAAAGGCGTTTAGATTTAAAATTGTGACAATTTACATTAATATATTGAATAAATAATACATTAAATACTATGTATATATATATATATATATATATGTTTTTAAATTATTTCCTATTTTCCTATAGAGTTAAGTATGTATGTTAAAGCATAAAAAAAAAAAAAAACGAATCTTGGGTACGGCACTGGCGTTAGGTGTTTTACATATCGAATAATAGTAAAAAAATCCAATGATTTACGTTAATAAGGTCTATTTTATACAAAATTTATAAATTAAAATTACAGATTTCAATGAACATACATTTTCATTGCATTTGACAGTAAACATATAACGTCCGTAAATCTTAACAAAATCTACAATTATGGACAATGTTAACATTTTTAACCATCGAGTTTATTCAATTTATTTTACTATTTTTTTTATAGACAAATTGTAAATTTTTTTGAAGAATAAAAGAAATAACATTTTATGAAATGTATCAATTTTAATTATTTATGATGCACTGTTTGTACAACTTTCATCATCAGTTCAATCAACGATTTTTTTTCTCTCAACACTGAGTAATGGTAATTACTATAGTAGAAGTGGCATTATTATAGGTAAGTATACTAAATCTATGGATTGTGATTAGGCTCGCTCGATTTTAGGCATTTGAATATTATGTGTTACGATTTCAGCATTATTTGAACATAATAAGCTTATCAGATCAATATTTGTGATGTATTACTTATTGATTGACAATAATTATGTTCGTTAATAATGTAAAGCTCAAACCTGGTGTGGTGATGTTGTTGATAAGTGGTTAATAAAATTATGCCCCTATGAATAGATATTTTTAAAGTAATGTTTTAATTAATTTTTTTAGGAATTTACGGATTTTTAAATATTTATATTATATTATTCCATCATTAGATATGTATATTGTGTTTTGTGTATTAATAATGTTTTAAATGTATTAAAAAAAAAACCGACAAATATTGCTTGATTATTCAAAGAAAATTCTTTCATAACGTACAATAATTATTTAATTAAATTTAAAAATACGATGAAATCTATATGACCTAACAGACATATGTATTATTACAATTTTACAATCTACGGCATTTAAATTTCGCTAAAAATAAAATATGTTCTTTACTACAATGATTTTACTATTGTAACTTGCAAGTCGAAATCGCATTTGAAACAGGACGAAACATCTTCTAACGTGTATAATTCCTTTAAAATAATTTTTTTTAGTATACTTTTTTTTTTCTGTACAGATAATAGGTACTTCTTGATCACAAAATTACATCAACTTTTAAACCATTACAAATTTTTTTTTATTATGATTCATTTTAGATTATACTAAGTAATCAATTTTATGTTATTTCATTGCAATGAATATTTATACATTTTATCGCCCGTGAAAAATAATCAAGCCAAAAAGTATTTTTAATGTATTACAAAGTCCAATCAAATTATTTTTGTGTAAATGTCTCAAGTTTAAAATTGAAAAATGTATAAATAATAATTTATTCATATTCAAAAAGTATTCATCACTTTCACCACGTAAAATATAATATCTTCAGCGAGAGTAATTAATTTTAAACCTCCACGTATATTATTTTTGTGTGCGCGTATGTACCTAATACCTAAACATAAACGTTTTTGGGCGATCTTAACATTTACATTTTTATTACTTATAAGGTCTGATCCCAAACGTCTCCCGTCAAAAAAGGTTTTACGAACAAGCAACAGTTAATAATTCCTAAACGACTCCCGTCGAAAAAAAATGTACAAACCGATATAATTGTATAATTGCAAACTCTACAATAGTTATTGGACATATATACATGCCTGTCTTCCAAAACAGCCTACATAATAACTGCGCGATGTTATTACGCTCCTCGTAATGTTGTTGTTGTATAGTATTTACAGTTCCTGTGTATCATATTTTTAAATTTAAAATGGATAAAACGGAGTAACGAAAATATAAGATATATATATCGTAAAAACCGAAACATTGAACTATAGCTAATTGGAAATGTTGACATTATAATGTTAGTGGCGCATGATTCAGCCAGTGGGATTTGCTTCAGAATTCAGAGACAAACATTCTGGAATTGGAAGAGTGCTAAAATATTTATTTGGCCTTCCTTACCTACCACCGTCTTGGATTGTTTCACAGATGATTTAATGGCTATTAAACCAAAAGACGACAAAATAGATAAAGTTTTCGATTATATTTTTGAAAATGAAATAATTTTAGATAGCCGTTTCCCTTCTAAAATGTGGGCTGAGAGTTCATCTTTTCTTTCTTTGAACACAATCGAATGTGAAGCTTTCCACAATAAATTTAACAATGAATTCAATACTATACACCCAAATATTTTTAAGGTTATTGACATACTAATCAATATACAATCTGAAACGCAAATTAAAAATCGAAGTCATTTTAATTCACCGAGATCGAAAAAAAAACAAGAGCTCGTCGAATAAATTATCTACGAATTTTCATCAAATAAAATAGCACGCATAGACTTTATACAAAAATTGTGCCTAACAAGTTTACCTGATACATGATTTTTTTTAAATATTTATATTTATACATTTTTTACATTTTTTTATATTTTTTTAACGTTAAATATTTAAGATTTAATAATATACTATACTTTTTTTCATATAATTTTAATAATTTCATAGTGTACACCAATACATTTTTAACCACACCTCTTTTGAGGCAGTCCTAAGTCTGTATAAAGCGGGAAGGAACTTGAGTTGTAAAAAACCTGAGTCGTTTAGGAATTTACCTATTCGTTAGAGCGTTAGACTTTTTTGGACGGTATCGGCACAGATGCGGTCGGCACAGTTGCGGTCCAATACCTTTTTGGTGGCACTTGTGGTCACTATTTTTTTTTTACATATATGAACTGGTCTTAAAATACTGATAATATAATAATAATAAAGTTAAACCTATACTATTTTAAAAATCAAACTTTCCTTTTTTATATTATTTTTATATACAAATTATTGGTACAACGTTATCGATGTCAATGCGAAATAGAATAATATCCAAAGATATATGGAATTGCTTCCAAAAAAGACAAAGGACAAATAATATCGTTGAAGGTTGGAACAGCAGATTAAATAAACGATTTAATAGACCTCGACCAACTTTTTTAGCTCTTTATTACAACTGTCTTAAATTAGAAGCTCAGCATGGAGACTTATTGTTTGATCGACAATTTTTAAACTTGGAAGGAAAAAGACGGAAAAAATGTTACATTACACTTGACAGTAGAATTGAAAAAAAAACATTAAAATCATATGAAGAGGACAGAGACTTAAAAAAATGTCTAACAATTCTTTCTTTCATACAAAAAATGGATTAATAGGCAATAACAATTAACCGACATATCTCAATAAAATAATAGCGTCTAAAAATTAATAATTATATATTTTATATTTATATCATAATAGTTTACAATAAATATTTAAAAAAAAAACAACTTTTAAGCACGCCAGTAAATATTAAATAATATTTATTGCCAGTCCTAAGCCTGTAAAATTTCGAAGGAAAGTTAATATAGTATAAGTTTAACTTTATTATTATTATATCAGTATTGTAAAACCAGTTCATATATGTAAAAAAAAAATAGCTAGTGACCGCAAGTGCCACCAAAAAGGTATTGACCGCAACTGTGCCGACCGCATCTGTGCCGTAATCTTTTGGACGGGAGCCGTTTGGAAATTGACCTTTTTGTAAAACGGGGGCGGAATGGGCTACGACCAATTATAATATATAAGTATGCTTAACGTTCACTAAAATTATTTGGTTAGCATAATATAAGATGAAAAAACGAATGAACGTGCAAAGTGCGAATAATTAATGTGTTTGAAAGAGAATTTCATTTTATATTTTTTATCACAATACGAACCTATATAATAAAATATATTATTATATAATGAAATAAAATAATAATATTAATAGTAATATAAGTAAAGTATATTGATTTTTTCATAGATGACGTGTTGTTAAGTGTTTATTGTGAGTTAATAAGAACTTAGCGTTTAAATTCCTATTCGTTGGTCATTGCCAATACCTATATTGAATTTTGTTTGTTTTATTTTGAATGGCCATTGTTCACACATAAATATTAGAATCAGCAAATCAAAAATATTATTATAGATTTTTACACGCAAGAGCAACGCGTTAACCTAAACCACGATCAGTGACATTTAATACCTTCGTAATAATAGCAATTTGCAAGAAAAATGATACAATACAACACCTTAATACATAATAGTAAATCGATTAAAACAAAAACAAAGAATATTTAGCACTTATAGTGTCTTAGTCTAATGAAGAACCGAAAGAGAATACGCGTTTTCTTCCATTACTCAGCTGCTGAAATCGGCATGGACATAAAAGTTCGACGAAACGATCAAAACGTAGTGATACAAAATACAATGTATAACTTATAGCGAGACAACAATAAACTATTAAAATTTAATTGAGACTGAGTACATATATTTACATCGATTATTTAGTGTATTTTTTTAAAATATAATTTTAACGCGTTTTATGATAAAATTGGGAAAAAGAAGCATAGAATATTTATTAAATAAAAAAAAATACATATACCTATATATTATATGGTTTTAATGTTCAAACTATATGATACGTTATATACTGTATGTTATACCAACATATTATTTTGTTTAGTTTTTACTTTTCGTAAATTACTCATTTGTGTATATGAAATCGACACTGCTGCTCGATTGTAGTTTTCTAACTCTCCTGGTACGGGTACCGTATAAATACAATATTGCGTACGTCAACTTTTTATACCGCAAAAAAATAAGACAGACGTAACAATAACAACAATAATAATAATAATAATAATAATAATAATAATAATAATAATAATAGTAATAATATGTCGGTCAACGAATCGACTCGGCTGGAGCGGATGTGGTACGGAAATCCATAAAAAATTTCTTATGACCAGAGCCCAAAGTGGTACCAAGTGTGCTATCTTATATAATATTTTATAATAATTATGTAGGTGATTAAACCCTGTGTACACTTTATCGTACAAATACACATATATAACATAATATATAAGTAAATATGACTAGCTGTCAACTTGAGTGTACTGTATTATTACTATATAACAATGTTATATGTATTACATTATAAACAGTAAAACCTCGTTAAAACGGAACTTTATGGGACAAAAAAAAATTATTGTTCATAATTTACCTACCTAGGGTGTAAATATAAAGTTAAAACGCCTATGATATAAATAGTTATAATAAACTCAAAGATAAACTATTAAATTGTTTGCTTATTAAAAATCTTGTATAGGGAATTATAACTCAGTAAAGAATACAAAAAAAAAATATTTTTCCAAAACTCTGATAATATTTTTTTTTCTGTGGTGGGTACCAGTAAAATCTAAAATATTTATGAATACGATTAATTACATCGTTCAAAGATAAATATTATTGTGAGACATCTGAAATATGAACAATTATTTAAAAATTAACTAAGGGACCACGATGATAAAAAGTAATTTAAAAGGTAAGTAATGATATAAGACTTGTGAAACTTTATTGGTGCGTTAAAAAAAAAAAAAAAAATAATAAATATTGTTTATTCGTTTCACTATACTATAGCAATATATATTATTATTTATACAATTTAATAAAATGTGTGTAGGTACATTAGAAGCATTAAAAACAAATTTCGTTGTCACGTCTTAACGAGAAAAATTCGTGTTTTATACATATCACCGTTTTAACGAGATTCCGCCGTAGTTTAAAGTGTATAATGTATTTTAAGACGTTTAAGTCATCGAAATATCGCAGTATACGGTTGTATCGGTGACGATCGAATGACGATATTTGTTTAGACTTGATTCCTCGAATAATGACTGTATCTGATCACGAACCGATTGTGTGGCGTGTTCAGGTCGGGCTTGTGTCCGGTACAGTAGCTGCACGTTAACCGCCAAAATGCCATCCTGAAGTCCTGACTGACGAACGCGTATATGAAGGGGTTGATGGCCGAATTAATCCAACCTGCGTGAGTGGAACAAAATTAGGACGTTCAATAAAAAATATCAAAAAACATTATAAATCACAATATAATGCACTAAAAACACTGCTGCGGCTGGTAGATACTAGATATGCATTATGATTAGAGCATATTATAAATTATGTTATATTAAAATAGTGAGCCGTTAGCTCACTGTGTAAATATTTGCCTATGTACAGAAGAAGTGATCATCATTCGAGCAAGAATATACCTAGGTCACACCCGTCTAACTCACGCCAATCTCATCAGTAAAAACCAGTACCTTTATGACATGGCGATAAATAATATTATTATGCGATGTGATTCCAACAATTTAATGTTAATATCATAGTGATCAACTGCCCAAAGTCGTAGCGCACAACATTTTTAACAATTCATTTAGAACAAATCAATCGATAGTGACCGAAAAACACAGTAATTGCATATACGTCCATTTTTACAAAACATTAATTCAAAAATTGTAAAATGTACAATATTTATAGTTACTAAATATTCGTGTAGATATGCTTATTTATTAAGTTAATGTACTCTGAAACCAGTGTTGTTAAATTCTCATCAGATTATAATAAAAATAGGTAATATAATATACGTATATTGGTTGTGCGTATGTGCGTCAAAAGTGGCTGAATTTTGATCTGTTTGTAGAGTATAACTTTAGAGACAAGGTTTTAAAAGGTATAGCGAGCGATCGGTTAAGAACCAAAGATAGTGTTTATATTGGACATTTTGTAATTTTCAACATTTTTATTTTTTGTTGTTGCGGTGTATCATGTTGTCGTGTTAACATGAATAATTTTATTACGATTTTCGTCAATAAATTCACAATTCCTGCTGTTAATATTATTCGATTCTTGAGATACCTGAGAAAATTTTCCCTATCCGAGCATATAAGGTTTACGCAGTGTTCGTTCCGTTCAATAAAAATATGAATTTGTTCACGTTCACTTCCTATCCTTTTCAAATTCATGTTTTTTTCTTCTAATAAATGCGTTCATTGGGTCATTTATTTAACTTTTAAAATTTTTTTTATGATAGACATCTTTATAAAAAAATATTATTGTTTAATATATAATTAATCAATATACGTATTTTAAACATATATTTATTAAACGATAAATAAATTGAGCGTCAAAAAAATCATTCAAATTCATTAAAATATAAACGTCGTTTACGTTCACGTTAAATTTGAAAAAACGAGTGACGTTCACGTGTCGTTCACTAAATATAACGTGAGGATTCTTGAACGACGTTCTTTCCAGACACTGAGTACACGGATGCAGGGTTGTCATTATAGTATTCATACCAGTGAACTGCGAATTGGTCATCTATCTTGAAGAGTTTTATTTTCATCACCTATATACTCGTATATATATATCAGTTTTACTACGGTAGGTAGTTAATTATGGTACCCTGCAGTCTCTTAGTTAAATAAATAATATTAACGACACGCGTACTTATTTTATATAATTTTAACGTCAAACGTCAGTCCTATAATATACGAACATGTGCTCAAATATTGGTCGGCGATATGATGATAGTATTGTAATATATATATTACATTTTTATCATAGAATGTAAATAATTATTTTTTCGTTTTTAACACATGCATATTATATGAGACTATACATTCTGAGAAGTGAGAAGCTGGGCAAACACGCAAAAACTAGGAAATGTGAAAAATTGGTATAGCTTATTACGTTTTGTTTATTTATTTTACAAGTCTTCAAGTGGATATGCTAAAATATGTAGTATAGATCGCCTATTTTACATTTTTTTCGTCCAAAAATAATTACGTAAGTCAATAAATTAATGCACACAACATTGATATAACTATTAAATGATTTTAGTTTTTATCGTCTATAGTCTATAACTACATACCGCACGACTTTCTACTAAAACCACCTACTACATACTCAACGGATTAACTGGTAGGTATGTAAATACCCATAAATAATTAACAATTGCTTATGTATGACGTAAAATATGTTATTTATAGGGTATAAGTATACACATGTGAAATATTATATTTTGTTAAATATCATTACACTACATAATAGTATGTGGCGAGTGCCGAGTATACCTATATATTTATTTATTGTTTAAATTTAAGTTGAGTTTAAATTCAATGATGATATAATATGACGTAAGAACCCATATTATACTATTGTTTGGTTTCGATCGAGTAACACTAGACTTAAAGTCCACAAATTATTGCAACGGACATTTTATATTTTTATATTTTTCTTTCTTCTTTTTTTCGCAAACGACCAGTGTCAGACTATACTACTATATTAATCGATTTATGAATACAAACGTGTTATACAATAACACAGAAATATAACATCTTGCAATATAGTTATTACCTACGTCCCACTCACAGTTCTATTGTATATAATATATATTATAACTTTGGTCTTCAAGGCATAGAATTTGCATTATTTTTTAACACATTGTAGAAAAAAAGTTCTTTCAATATTATTTTGATTATATGCTAATTCAGCGGTCCCCTAACTGTGAGCCGCAATGTATTTACAGGAGCGCCGCCGCGTTGCTGTAGAATTTTATCATCCATCCCATCATTAATTTAATATGTACAAATAAATATTTACCTTTATATTAGTATAACTTATGTCTTTTGACTTATGTATAATCATAAAATTAAGTAAACATTTTCATATTCTATTACAAATTGTTCTGGTTATTATTATAAAAATTATATTTTTTTTAAGGAAGGGCACCCTGTAAATCCCTAATTTCCAAAAGGGTGCTGCAATCTAAAAAAGTTTGGGAACTGCTGCGCACTGTCTATAATGCATGCCCGAAATTATATTTTGTATGTTTGATAGTTTGAGCATTAAACAATAATAAAAAATATGTCTTTAAAATATTCTGTTTTGAGCCCTTTTGAATATTTTTAATGTAGAAACAATCAAGATTGACGACACCATCATATTATTTGCTTATAAAAGTCGTATTTTTGTTATTGAAATAAAAGTGTTAGTATAGGTACTCTTAGGCATATAGAATATGTTTTCATCTTTGTTATTTAAAATCTAATAACTAGTAAAAGTGCACAAGTGCATGTTTTTTATCTGTTTAGATAAATTTTTACTCTGTTGGTGCTTTAAATTTACGACTTCGCTGACATCAGCCATAGTACTATTTACTGTTTTTGAAAAATTTTTGTGACTACCTTATAATATCCACTAAAAAACCAAACTATATGTGTAACGTAAACATATGGCATATTTATATATATAAAATATGTATATAAAATGACTTGTCCTGGGTGATTCATCATCGCCTTGCCGAAACCTCTGAAGCTATGAGTATGAAATTTGAACTGTTATGAGCACCACGGTTTATGGATTGTGATGCCGAGTTATATTTTATGTTGTGTCTTCAGTTATATCCGAAAGACGACAATTTGTTGCTCCGTTCTCTGTAGTAGGTGAAAACCAAATGATGTTTCGTATATTAGCTGATTGTTTATTAAAGAATACACACTTTAAATTAATATAATAATATATATACTTCATTAACTCTTTAAGTTATAATTATTTATTCTGAGTAAGCATACTACTTAACTCGAATGAGTCGGTCACTGGACTGAACAGTTGATAAGACCGATACAGTCACCCTGTCGGCTGTCGCACGTATAAGCAAAAAAGAGATTAGATGCCTACATACCAGCGTCTATAGCCATTTACTATATTATAGTTAATATAAAGACTACCTTTATAGTTTATTCTAAGTTAAACTTAGTGTTGGGTACATAACAGGACAGTAGTTTTGTTTTGTAATGTAGACACCCACTAAAAAAAGGATTTTTCAAAATTCAACCCTTACCGGGGCTAAAAGGAGTAAAAAGAGTAAAAAAAAAGTTACCTAGCCGGAACCATTGAAGATATATGAGTATGGAATTGTGTCGGTAAGTTAATTTTATAATATAAAAACATTAAAAACCCCCTAATACAGGATTTTTCAAAACTCGACACCTACAAGGCTTAAAAGGATTATATATATATAATGTAAAGAAGAAAAAAATATTTGTTTGATCAGTTTAATCTCTGGGACTAAATAACTGATTTTAAAATTTTTATCTTGATTAGTTGCCCTTAATTTTTTTATTGCAAATTTGAGATTTATCATATAGAAAAAATAATATAATGTTAAATATATTTTTGTTTATTATATGGTTGCTAATTGCTATTGGTTATACTATTTAGCATGAATGAATAAAAAATTAGCCATTTGTTTTTAGGCACCAATTTTAAAAATTGTATCACCTTTACAGAGTTAGAAAAGCGATAAAATATTATGATCGAAAATACTTTTAGTCTTGTATTTTAAATGACCGTGTTTAAAATCTTTTATGGAGATAAATATAGGGTAATTCATGGTAATTTGTCTTGAGATATTTTGATCATGATTGGCCGGGTATAACCGACGAATTAAACAAAAAATTTGAATCGTATGGAGGTGGTATTTTTAACGGGCAACGAAGTACACGAGGATCAGATAGTTATATCATATTTTTATTATTTATACGAATGGAATCATAGGATCATATTGTTACTTTGTACGATTTGATCTAATAATACTTAACCTGGTTCTACGTCCAACCACTGTGTTATTTACTTTACCCAGATTTATAAACCATAGTATACACAGCCGTGCAGTGACGGTCGTTATAATAATGTCCTAGGCCTATGTATCGGTTGCAGTTTGGTTGTGTAATAATTTCCTGGTAGCTTTCGTATCCACATCAGTTTTTTTCTTTTTCATAAAAGTAGGTACATGTACGCAATTCATATACATATAGAAATGCTGCAGCATTCACCATGGTACATCGATTTGTAATCAAATCGAGAATACTTGAAGGGGAAATACCGATATTGTTTTCGTTTTTATTATATTTTTTTAGTAATTTCAAACAAATATTATTTTCAAAAGTTATTTTTTCTCGATATTATTTAATATATTATATTCATGTTTTTCGATTGTTTTCGACAGCCGTGACGAGTTAAATAAAATATATAGGTACCGTACTGAGGCTGACGTTCAAGAAACGAATACAAATCGAAAGATTGAAGCGGGTGTAAATGATCAAATCGTTTAACTAAATGTAGACTTGTAGGAGAAATGATAACCGTATTTTGCGTAGCTTGTCGACTGCAGCAGTGAATTGAAGAATATTACGTATCACGTCGGACAGAATAGTTTTTTTTATTGAGAAAAAATAACTCTGACAATTGTGTTTGCTGAGGTTTATTTACGTGCGTGTTTTCTTCCCGAGAATGCATCGGTTATTACTCGCGAAAATATTGTGAGAAAAACATTTTTGGTTGAAAATAAATGAAAAAATAAACCTTATAAATATAAATAAGATTTCATGCCTCTCGTCATAAAATATAAAATGTTTACACAAACAATACTTACATAACATATATACATACTTACATACGTATATATATATATATATATATATATATATATATATATATATATATATATATATATATATAATACCTAGCTATATGTATATATACATTCATATAGGTATTATATTATTGTACCACGTGACTACCATATACGAACGTAAACCACTATGGAACGTAGAATAAAATATGATATTTTAATGACTTGTTTATAGCTACTGTTGTTGTTTCGGCATCTTATAATATTATATATAAGCATTGATTAAATATACATTGTATATTTAATCAATGATATAAGAGCTAAAAAGACAAACACATTTCATCTCTCGAAACACGGCGGTGGCATTTGTTGTACAATATTCGCGAAGAATACGAAACAAAAACGGATGACTACTCCGTTTGCAGCATTGTTTTATAGGCGGCAAAAAATGGATAAGGTTAGGAATATATTGTCTTATATACAATACGGTTAATTCTTGGAATTATTTAAATAGCTATGTCAGATTTAATCGGACGTATTAATAACACGATAAAAATCATTTGGACTTAACGGCAATGCACTAGGATTAATCGTTTTACATAACTGCTAACGACGCAACTATGGCCGTGGCAGAGGAATTAATATATAAAAATATTTTGTCTCACAGTGACCGAAATTTCGTGGTTCGTGATACAACCACCGCATATAAACGACAGCTGCACATATTATTGTTAAATTATAAATACGAGTACTGCCATAGTTATAATATTGTCCTGGAATCGTCAAGAAAATAAAATCATCTCATCTAAGTCGAATGATAGATTATATGCATATGACCGTAGAAATTTTCCTCCAAAAACGAGATACCGTTGTTTTCCTCCACTGTCCATTTTTCTCCAATAAATAAAATAAAAAAATAGTTAATACAAATAACTTATGCGGTAGTAAAAAAAATAATGTATTTTTCATGTATTGTGTTTAATATAAATAAATCAATAAACGTCGCTTTTTCAGACATGTTTAAGAGGACGTCGCACCCGCATGTGTTGTCTCCGTCTTACACACGTACGGCATAGGAAATGTTCGTTCGCTAGTTTCAATAGACAATAGGGTATTGTCAGTTTTGATATTAGAGTGAATCCACCTCTATTATCAAGCTTTTAGGTAGCAACACTACCTGTGTTCTCTCGTTGGTTTTTTACGATATTTTAATTTTTAAGTGAGTTATGGGTACGTAAATTATGAATATTTTAAAATGTTCATAACTCACTTAAAAATTAAAATATCGTAAAAAACCAACGAGAGATCACAGATAATGTTGCTACCTATAAGTTTGATAGTAGGTGGATTCACTCTAATATCGAAACTGGCAATACCCTATTGAAACTAGCGAACGAACATTTCCTATGTCGTACGTGTGTTGTAAAACGGAGACAACACATGCGGGTTAGACGTCCTCTTAAATTGAAATTCGATGCTACTAAAAATATAGTCTTATTGATGCGAGTATATCGTATACATCCGTGTTTCTGTCTCACTCAATGGAATCATAATAATCGTTAACAACTGATACACAATATATAACATATCTATAAGTATATATAGGTATATTTCCGTATGCTATATATACGTATCTTTATTAGGCTTAATCATCGATAGCTGAAATAGATAGCCGATACCAGAATGTAATCATCAACCGATAAGGGCAAAATGTGATGCTATATGACAAAAATATTTTGCTAAAATATTGGATGAAAATAGACATAACTTTAGTCGAAAATAATGTGGAGGAAAATGAAACCAAACTTCTTTTTTTGTGGTGGAAAATGGACAGTGGAGGAAAACGTGCTGCATTCGAATTGGTTCCCATACCTGAAAATTGACATCCGAATTAGTTCCCGACATTCCACGAAACACACATCCGAATTGGTTCCCGATATTCTAGGTATAAGTGAAACACATCTGAATTGGATGCTATATAGCTGCATGTAACACTGTACGACTGTAATATGAACTTATATACTATTATACGATACGCGTACATATAGGCAGATAGTAAGATGGAGATGGACAGCTATATAGGTGTATAGAGAGATACCATTATAGCACTGCGATAAACACTTACAAATAAGGCGAAATACGATCTAATAATATTATTATAACATATTTCTCAACATTATAAGTACAAATGTACCAAAAAAATGATTTAGATAAGAACTGTGTCGTGAATTAATCGTTTTTTTTTATTTAAAGAAAAATTGACGAATTAAAAAAAATGTATTATTATTATATTACTTATTATTATTTTTATTTCTTTAAATAACTTTCATGACAAATGCAACAATTTTTAACCATACTTGCATAATATGTAGACAGTCCTAAGTCTGTATAAAATGATTAAAATGAGGAGGAAAATGGAAAATGTTTTTTTCCAGAAACTAATTCGGAACGACTTGGGAACCAATTCGTAACAACCCGGGAACCAATTTGGATACACCGGGAAAACGGTATCTTGATTTTGGAGGAAAATGGAACCGCCGTTGCATATTACCTATTCGAACTATGATACACCCACAAGCATATCACGAACATATTTGATAACCCGTTGATAAACGATTCACCTATAACGCTATAAATTCTTACGATGAGTAGGCAACAGTCCAGTGTACACTATTACTAATTTTGTTTAAATAAAATATTATTAATATCTTATAATATAATTATAAAGTGTTTAATTTTTTAAATATTTTTTTTGTTACTCGTAATTCGTATCTATAATCTAAAATAATGCTAATAACTGTCTTAAAGCTACGTCAGATGATACGAAAAAAATTAATATGTCTGGAAAATTGGATGGCACATTTTGTATGCGCGAGTAAAAATAATTGAGAGTGTGTTTGCGTTTACCGAAAACCTCACGTTCGAGAAAACATACTGTATTGTAATAATATGTATAATTACTATTACAATAATAGTATGTAATCAGAAATTGTTTATGTTTCAGTGGTGTTTAAACGGTGCATTATAATCTATGTGAAAAAGGAGATAGCTGATGTGGATATTATTATTATTACACGGTGCTTTGAGGTAGGACGCTTTTGAAATTTATATTGCTTCCGCCGGTTGTTCATCTCTTTGTTGTTTCTATGTCCACCGCGAATGTATAATATAACTACGCAGTTTCCGTAATTAGTGTGTTTCATGTGTACACGCTTATATTATAATATATAGATATTATATTATTCGAAATTTCGGCTTTTGAGTTAATATACGCGCTCAGTTAATACTAGATGACCTTTAAATATTGTTCATCAATGAAGAGAATATAATATTTCCATAGTTTTTTGAATTCCAGAAGTTTAGATCATGTGTGTATGAAAATTGTATAATTTGATTCTATGTGTAATAATAATGTTATGATAACGATAGTGCTCCAACATGTAGCACGTTTTTCAGTAAATGCTGTTGGAAATTTTGGTTATTATCTTCATGTCAAGAAATAATTAATAACTCTGTTTAACAATTATTTTTAATGCGTATGGCCATCGCGTTAACGACATGTAATAAAATATAATAGTCGCAAAAAATAATTCGTCTCAAAGCAAGTAATAAAATATTAAAATGAAGAAAAACCAATAATATAATAGTAAAAAATAAACGCAATATAAGTATATCAATAATATTATTAAATGTCAATTATAAAATGGTGATTTATTATTTAATAAAATATTGATTAATAATTCTGTGCAATATATTACGTGTATTAAACATAAACTTAAAATTTTTTGTGAGCTGTCAATATTTAAATTAAATTAGGATTGGAACTACTCATCCATGTAATAAAATAATACAAGAAAATGTTGTGAATTCATTAATGTAGTTTTTGAATTCAATAGACCCGTGTTAATTCCTGACATCAATATTGCAGATTTAAAATCCTCACATTTTTCCCTACATATCATTAATTTATTAATGTTTTTATTTTTATGGAAAATTATGTAAAAAATAAATAACATAATTTGGTAACTTATAAAACTTAATGTATAAGTCAGTCTTCAATGTATGGATATCAAAAATATATGGCATAAAACAATGTGAGTTGTTTATTTAGTACCACAATAATTACTTACAATAGTGACGTTCAAAAGTGACGTTCAAAAGTATACAATTTTAAAATCAATACTGTTCGATCGATCGACTGTAGAATGATGACCAACTACGTCAGAACATTAATAATATTTACGTCACATAGTCGTGAGAACATTAGAGCTAGTCATTAAAAGATGTTTTAGTTAAAACTAAATGTGTTTTAATTTATTATATTTTATTAGAATTATTATTAGTTGTTTTTCTTTAGGATATCATAGTAATTTTAATTCACTTACTAAAAAAATCCTATGACTATAATATAATACTTAGAAATACTTACTGGTACTTATAACTCCAATTAATGTACTTAGATTGCCTATACAATACGCCGTCTTATAACTGGCTATATAATAATATGTTTATTCAATAGGTACTTATTTTTAAAAAATGTAAAAGAAAATATTGAATAGAAATCGATGAAAATCACAATAGAATAGAATATATATTACTTAAAATTAAATTATTCATAAAATATAAACAATAACTATATATTATTATTGTTGGCAATGTCTGGCTACATATGATTAAGTTGTTTTTATGAAGGAACTTCGTGAAACAGGCAAATTTTAAATTTTAAAAAGACCAATTCTGTAAAAACTATTATGAAATAATTGTAATTTCATACTTTGTATAGCTCTTGAAATATCCTTTAAAATACTTGCTGCGTCGGTCTATTAATGTCTTTTATTCTTCGTTCAGGGTCGTATTTAGAATTTGGGCACTGCGGAATACTTAAAAAATCTATCACACCTAAAATATGTTTAAGAGACACGGTGATATTATGCTTATGTAGTTACAAAATATTGTAGTGAAACATTCCAGAAAATTTTCAATTATACATTGCTAAACGGCGTTAACGAACACTATAAAACGAACCTAATGGTATTAAACGCGAGGTGAATAACTTTTTAATCCCACGTAAAAAGTTAATTAATTTACTTATTTTGACGTTATTATTATTGAGTTCTAAAAAAAACATTTTCAGATACTTAAAACTCATTTAAACATTTTAAATGTCTACATAGTAACTTACACTAATTATTGATCGTGCAACACGTGCCTATTACAATCTTACATTTAGTATAATATTATGTAGTTTGTTTGTTTCTAAACGGCTATAATACATATTATCCAAATATGATTAATGTTGGAAAGCATAGCCGTATTGTTTTTGTACAAGTTTTGCATTAGCATGACATTTTAAAGTGATGTAGGTACTATATCAACTATTTTCAATACCTAGTAAGCATTTTAAAAACTTTTTGAAACATTATTTTTATGTTTTTTTAAATCATGAAAATTATACATGTGTATCATGTATTCTCTGATACTTCGTTATTATATTTAATTTTTTTTATTGATCTCAAAAACCCTGCATCTTTGACCATTAGTTATAATGATTATAATCATTGCAGGTGTATATAAGGATGATACATAATATGAGTTATTTTTATACTTTATATGGGCTTACATTAAGTATATCGTTGTCAATATAATATTTTGTTTCACCTTTGAGTGTCTCATATTAAAACCAAACAAAAGACTGTTAATTTTTGACTCATTTCATTGGTCTAAATTATTCACAGTTTAAAAGCTCGAAAACTAGTATCTAGGCAATATCATTATTGCACCTATCCAATTTGATAGAATAAAAACCATCAACCGTTTTATTTATAAAAAAAAAATAGGAAAAGATTAATATTCAATCGATCTTCCGGGGAATCGATAAATTAGCAAAAGTCAGCAAAATGAAATAAGAGTTAAGCTAAAAAATATAAATGTAATCTTGTTTCTGAAACGCACTGTCTAAATTTTTTTCTAACCACGTGTGTTCCGACTGTTTAATAGATCATATTCAAACATTATAATTTGTTTAGAAAGACATTATTTTATTCAGAAGAAAAGAAAGTTAAATAAATACCGGTGTATAAAATGACTCATATGCGTAAAAATCACTGGCTTATGAACGATAGGAAATTAATTTAACTAAAACTTCATGACGAATAAACGACAAATTGAAAATGTCTATTCATGCACTACACGTCTACACGAGATAATTACTAGTTAAAATTATTGCGGGATTTTGTCTTGTAAATGTATACAATATAATTATAAATAGTACGATCGTACAATAAGACAGTCAGTTGCTTGCTTGTGTACCCTATACGTGTATTGTCCGTTCAATTAAAAATAATGATAATATAGAAAAAAGTGTATTTATTTAAGTAATAAATCATAGACTTACCTGTATATAGGTACACACATTACATTATGTATAAGTCGAGAACCGAAAATAAACGGTTCCTCTATAAAGTAAAATACATTAACTCTATAAATAAGCCACTAAGTAAAATAATATATTCATCTAGTGTGGGTGCACATAATGGTGGTGGAGAGGGGGTTCGGGTCAATGGTTCATAACTCTCACAAAATATTTTCCTCATCCGTGTAAATGTATTTCTACAAAATGTCTATCTTCAAGTAACTTCAAGTAAATAATATTAGCACAACCCTATCCGAAAAAAAATATCGCGCGTGTTTCTAAATTTAATTGTAATATTAGATATGTTTTTTTTTTTTATTGCAGTAAGTTCTAAAACTTATAAAAATAATGGCCTCTTAATCAATATACAATTTATTGTATCCATTTTTTTTTTTTTTAGAAATGATGATTATATATTTCGTAACGATTTTCTAGTTCTGGGAGTCAGCAAAGGTCTATTCACATAAGACTGAAAACAACTATAACAAATTTCCACCCGCGGAAACTACTCCTCTCTTTGTGCTCCCTGCAGATAATATCATAATATCATTATACCAATTCCACGACCGGCCCTGCAGCTGCGTTTCGTAGTGATACCTAAACCACGATCATGACCACAACAATACGTATAATTATGTAATATTATATCATAGCGCTCACCCAGCCACGTGAGCCACTTCATTATCTCCTTCAGTATGTCGTACTCTAAAAAATACGGCGTGATCAGGTACACGATGAAGAACGGCAGCCAGCAGGCGATGAATCCACCGACAACGATTGACAGCGTCTGCGCCGTTTTGTTCTCGCGCTTCAGCGAAACTCGACAGTCGTCACCTCTGCGCAAACTGACATTATAGCTACAACATTGTCGTCGGATATGATTAACGTTAATATGAATTAATTATAGGCACGTTATAATAATAAAATATGTAATAATGCGGTTATATTAAAATAATATACGCATATTATGTATAGAGATGTGCAAGTGGCAGTCTGTTCGACCGCGATCTATTTACCTAACGCGCACGATTTCATCCATTTCCACCGACGGTCTTTCCATCGATTCGTGACTGTAACGGGATATCTGAAAAATCAACGATAAATTAGTTACATAATATGGCTTCGCACTGATATTTTATGCTGTACATGTACCTGTCTTGGAAATATAAACAAATGTGGGCTTATTAATCATTATAAATAAATCGATTGTAATAAATAATGGTATGGGGAAACTTCAACTGTTAAACATATTATTCTCCTATACTGTTGAAACTACGCGGACACCAGAACAGCCTTAAGTATACCTGAGCATCTATATGAAGCACTTGGACCCGATCACGAAAACACTATCAAAATCATAAAGTTTCCTAAAATAACCAAATTGTATAACCTTATCTGACATTTGTATTTTTTATTTGTATCTTTCTCTCACTTCCAATGCTGTACTTATATATTTTAACGTTATACCTTTATAAATAATCTACATTGTACTTAATATTCATAATGTTATTTAGCATCTAATTTAATATTTACATTGTACAATATGCCAATAACCTTGGTTGTTGCGGCTTTAATAAATAATAATAAAAAAATAATAATAATAATATTAATAATAGCCTTATATAACAATATATCGTGGAAAAGGTAAAATGTACGATAAATCTAATAATGTTTCTACCAAGTATCAATAGGATGTATTTTTCAAACACAAATATATATTTTTAGTTTTTTACTATTATTAATTGAACCCGCTGCAAGAATGGCATCTGGGAGACATTAAAAAAGTACTCATTATAATTAGGTTAACTTAAATACTGGATAGAAATATTATAATAAGTGGGTAAAGTTATATCGTGTTGAGAAGATTGTCGGTATACGTCGACGATGAAGTTGGTTGAAGTGTAAGTTGAATTGTGATGATGAGAATAAATCAATAAGCTTATAGTAGGTATCTATTTTCTTTGAACTGGGCTACGGTAAAAATATATTTAACAACCTTAAGGACTCCGCACGCGGTGCATATCGGGTTGTCGTTTTTTGCCATTAAGTTAGGCGATTATGCCTACGAATTTTCGAATTTTCATTTATTGGTGAAAAGCCCAGTAATCTACATTTTGTTTAATTTCGTTTAATTTGGTAGTTTGAGATGACCACTGTTGATACCATTAACGTGTGCATTTGTTTTTAACTATGGCTTGTATATCATTGAAACACAAATACAATTATTTTGAATTGTATTAATTGTGTCAATAATCTATTAAGTATTTGATAATCACAGTGAGTATATTATATTATAAATCATTAGAAAGTAAATTTATATATGTACATCGAACTTCTATAAAATATCAGAGCCACCTATTTTTTTCTTCAGATAGAAATCACACCAATTAGTTACGTTTTACGTCAAAATTGTATCTTAAGAGTTTTTCAGATTTATATGCATTATATTTCGTTATCTTTGTTTTCCACACGAATAACGAAACAAAAAACAATACTTCTGCGTTTAGCGCGAATTCATTAATAACGTCTAAGTGATTTCTGGGTTAAAAACTTACAACACACGACGTTATAATATATTTGATGAGACATAATTTATGTTGTATAACAGTGTTTTAATACAATATTACAATAATATTTTGTAAGTGTAGGTATAATAATATAATATAGTCTTCAATTTATCTGAAAAATTAAGACAAATCGGTTTTTATGATAATTTAAAACACTAAACTACGTGGTTATACGTAGAAAATAAAGTACTTAATAGTCCACTGAAAGTCCATAGAAAATCAGTGTTCAAAAGATTAGGAATTTTCACTACCTTTAATACTATTGAATTTTTTTGTATGAATGACAAATATTACATAATATTATATCCTGTAGAATATAATATTATGTCACGCTGACTTGTTGAACGTCAAATAAAATAAAAATACACGTACATTTTTTAGAAAAAGTTTAGGTTAGGTTAGTGTAGCGATGATACATTGATATTATATCCTTATGAACCGAGTACGAGCAGTTGTAAAACTATTTACGGTAAACAATAAATAAATAGTATTTTAAATCATTTTTTTATTTGCTTTCACTATTATTCATATAAATTCTATATGAGATCATATTTTAACACGATGTGATTATTAATTACATATTAACGAATATTTTATTTTTTGCTCTCAATTTTTTTTTTACAAATATTCAATCCTTAGTCCTTGAAGTCATACAAGTTTTTTAGTGTTGTTACCTGAATAATATATTATTACAAGAAAAGTTTTGGCGTGCTGAAATTCGAAATTAATTTTCAAAACAAGTAATTTTACGAGTGCAATTTACAGACACCGATTCGTCGGTGTCTAATAACATTAAAATACTTAAAGTAAATTAAACTTTAGAGAAAATCAAAAATGCTCATGCAACAGTTATTGAATTTAAATAAGTTAACTTTAAACCTTCTAATTAAAATTAGTGAGATCAATATAAAATATAATACTAAAAATAAAACCTCAACCAAAAATAAAATAATACCCATAGTGCCTCTTCCATTTTATATTGACATTTTTTGTTCATTAAATTATTTTCGAGAACTACACTTAAATTAAAACTAAATTGATTTAATTGTACTTAAAGGATTTTGCTATAAAATGAATTTTGAATCCCAAGCTGAGTGATTAGTGTTGATTTTACAATGACATGTTTTTTTTATGCCTGAAGACACTATTTAAAGTAGAAAAATTTCATACATTTTTAACTTCAATATTTTTTCTGATAGGTAAGTGATTTTAATTGGTACTTTAGGGATTAGATGTAAAAAATGTCCAGTACAATTTTTAATAATTAGTAAAACAAAACATCTAAACTAATTTTTGATATAATATAATTTCTCATTATGATGTAATTTAATGAAAAATGAATAACTGTTGTAGATATTTATTGAATTATAAGTACAATTGTCTATGCCTACCTTAATATCCTAAATAATGTTAATTATTGATAAGAAATTGTTTGATTGATAAAAAAGCTTAACAATGTAATACGAGATTCTTTATAAGATTTTATCATAACTATTCAAAATTAATGGTGATAGACATGATTTTCTCTTCATTGATATTTGATGTTCATATTTGGATGAAATTAGATATATAAACAAAAAATAACAATTTAATTATTTTGTTGTAATTCAAAAATATTCAATGGAACTTGAAACTTTTACGTATATTATTATGTCAAATAATTTAATGTGTATATAATTACGTATATAGTTTTATATTATATACAATGACTGTCAACATTTTTAGATTAATATTCGATTTTGGTTTATTTGTACCACTAATCAATTCAATATTAATACCGTTATACGTTAATACGGTAGGTACTGATTAAAATTAACCTATTATACTTTTATTACTGATTTCAAAACCAAATAACTATAATAGCTATATAAAAATATATACTAAGCCTCCTCTTAGAATCGTTTTTTGTATATTGCAATGATATATCACTGAATTCAAATTTAACACATCCATAATAGTGACGCACAATACCCTTATTATGTACCCATGGTGATTTTTTTATTTTCCGACGGGGCCAATAGGCTTAGTAATATGAAAGTTTCACTGTAAATCTAATAATAATACAAAAAGGCAGTCAATACGATTACCTATATAAAATAAAATCAGGTTAGAATAATTCAAAAACAAGGAATACAATTTTGAAACACTAGAGAAACAAGTTGGTATTTAGCTAATAATATCTGTGAATGATTTTTGTATCCCAACAATCTCCGGTAACCCTCCAAGAAGGTTAAAACGTAAATGGTGCCGTGACTTGCTTGATATATAAATTATGTTATAATAAAAAAAAAAATAAACATATATACAGTATATATATACATATATATTAACGTACTATGTTAAAGTCAAAAGTAAGTGTCATTAATGGGTGGCTACTCTCCTCAAACGTAACATATTATGTATATTGTATATAATTTATTGTAAACTGTTTTAATATTAATATTAACTATGTTTTATACCTTATATGTCTATTTGTATCAACATTTATTAATTGTGCCATGAGGTATAGATTGTAAATTTCATATATAAAAAAAAAAATTAATATACTTTATCTCATGGTTTATTTATAAATTACTAGCTGGCCCCGATAACATCGTTGACCGTTGAAAATCCCAACTCTATGTGAGCCTTGATGTACATTCACTGCATTGTGCGGTATGAAGGTACCGCGAATATTACAAGCCTCAAACTATCATTGTTTAGTCTACGTTGTTAAGTCAGTGATCCGATAATAATAACACCCCTTAACAGTATTTTTTAATTTTTTTTGTACAATTTTGTAGAACCAAAATAAAATTGTACAAAAAAAAAGTAAAAAATACTGTCAAGGTTAGGTATTATTATTCGAAAGTGGTCAGTACGTCACCATCACAGTGTACGAACGTCACTAGCAGTTAGTATATTATTAGGTAGGCAATCGCAATCTATAATATTTCTTACTCTAAAGTTTCAAAGTTATACCAAGTTATCAATTGTTAAATTTTTCTTAGCTTTTCTTTAGGGTTTTCCTTATTATTTTTATTTTTTTATACCACCTTTGTATTGAAGCGAAAAAAATTGAAAAAAAAATTCCAATCGGTCAAGTTGTTCTTAGAGTTTTAGTGAGACTAACGAACAGCAATTCATTTTTATATGGATGCAGTATTATCTTTATTATTTATATAATGTTTTTTTTTGAAATAAATGATTGTATTGGGTGAGACAATTCTATTGATGTAACGTATTTTTATTGTTTTTATTTAGTTCTAGAGCGTTTGTTTATGTTAACATTATGTTATATTGTAATATCAATATACAAAATATGCTAATATAATACTTAACACTTTAATGGTAAATGTTTACTAAGACGCTTTAGAAAATTATTAACGCAAT